>NW_027040378.1:56537-155249 GCF_034236695.1 Oncorhynchus nerka | reverse complement strand
TAAGAGGTGAACTACTGTGACAGTTCAGTGTGTTGTAGTGTCTCTCATTAAGACGTGAACTACTGTACAGTTCCGTGTGTTATTGTGTGTCTAGGAGGTGAACTACTGTAACAGTTCAGTGTGTTATAGTGTCTCTAGGAGGTGAACTACTAGTTCAGTGTGTTATTGTGTCTCTAGGAGGTGAACTACTGTAACAGTTCAGTGTGTTATAAATGTCACAGTGAGGAGGTGAACTACTGTAACAGTTCAGTGTGTTATTGTGTCTCTAGGAGGTGAACTACTGTAACAGTTCAGTGTGTTATTGTGTCTCTAGGAGGTGAACTACTGTAACAGTTCAGTGTACTGTTGTGTCTCAAGGAGGTGAACTACTGTAACAGTTCAGTGTGTTATAGTGTCACTAGGAGGTGAACTACTGTAACAGTTCAGTGTGTTATAGTGTCTCTAGGTGAAACTATACTGTAACAGTTCAGTGTGTTATTATGTCTAGGAGGTGAACTACTGTAACAGTTCAGTGTGTTATAGTGTCTCTAGGAGGTGAACTACTGTAACAGTTCAGTGTGTTATAGTGTCTCTAGGAGGTGAACTACTGTAACAGTTCAGTGTGTTATTGTGTCTCTAGGAGGTGAACTACTGTAACAGTTCAGTGTGTTATAGTGTCTCTAGGAGGTGAACTACTGTAACAGTTCAGTGTGTTATTGTGTCTCTAGGAGGTGAACTACTGTAACAGTTCAGTGTGTTATAGTGTCTCTAGGAGGTGAACTACTGTAACAGTTCAGTGTGTTATAGTGTCTCTAGGAGGTGAACTACTGTAACAGTTCAGTGTGTTATTGTGTCTCTAAGAGGTGAAATACTGTAACAGTTCAGTGTGTTATTGTGTCTCTAGGAGGTGAACTACTGTAACAGTTCAGTGTGTTATTGTGTCTCTAGGAGGTGAACTACTGTAACAGTTCAGTGTGTTATTGTGTCTCTAGGAGGTGAACTACTGTAACAGTTCAGTGTACTGTTGTGTCTCAAGGAGGTGAACTACTGTAACAGTTCAGTGTGTTATAGTGTCACAATGAGGTGAACTACTGTAACAGTTCAGTGTACTGTTGTGTGTCTAGGAGGTGAACTACTGTAACAGTTCAGTGTGTTATACTGTCACAATGAGGTGAACTACTGTAACAGTTCAGTGTGTTATAATGTCACCAGGATGTGAACTACTGTAACAGTTCAGTGTGTTATAGTGTCTCTAGGAGGTGAACTACTGTAACAGTTCAGTGTGTTATAGTGTCTCTAGGAGGTGAACTACTGTAACAGTTCAGTGTGTTATAGTGTCTCAAGGAGGTGAACTACTGTAACAGTTCAGTGTGTTATAGTGTCTCTAGAGGTGAACTACTGTAACAGTTCAGTGTGTTATAGTGTCACTAAGGAGGTGAACTACTGTAACAGTTCAGTGTGTTATAGTGTCTCTAGAGGTGAACTACTGTAACAGTTCAGTGTTATTATGTGTCTAAGGAGGTGAACTACTGTAACAGTTCATAGATTATAGTGTCTCTAGGAGGTGAACTACTGTAACAGTTCAGTGTGTTATAGTGTCTCTAAGAGGTGAACTACTGTAACAGTTCAGTGTGTTATAGTGTCTCTAGGAGGTGAACTACTGTAACAGTTCAGTGTGTTATAGTGTCTCTAGGAGGTGAACTACTGTAACAGTTCAGTGTGTTATAGTGTCTATAAGGAGGTGAACTACTGTAACAGTTCATAGATTATAGTGTCTCTAGGAGGTGAACTACTGTAACAGTTCAGTGTGTTATTGTGTCTCTAGGAGTGAACTACTGTAACAGTTCAGTGTGTTATAGTGTCTCTAGGAGGTGAACTACTGTAACAGTTCAGTGTGTTATAGTGTCTATAAGGAGGTGAACTACTGTAACAGTTCAGTGTGTTATAGTGTCTATAAGGAGGTGAACTACTGTAACAGTTCATAGATTATAGTGTCTCTAGGAGGTGAACTACTGTAACAGTTCAGTGTGTTATAGTGTCACAATGAGGTGAACTACTGTAACAGTTCAGTGTGCTGTTGTGTGTCTAGGAGGTGAACTACTGTAACAGTTCAGTGTGTTATAGTGTCTCTAGGAGGTGAACTACTGTAACAGTTCAGTGTGTTATAGTGTCTATAAGGAGGTGAACTACTGTAACAGTTCAGTGTGTTATAGTGTCTCTAGGAGGTGAACTACTGTAACAGTTCAGTGTGTTATTGTGTCTCTAGGAGGTGAACTACTGTAACAGTTCAGTGTGTTATAGTGTCTCTAGGAGGTGAACTACTGTAACAGTTCAGTGTGTTATTGTGTCTCTAGGAGGTGAACTACTGTAACAGTTCAGTGTGTTATAGTGTCACAATGAGGTGAACTACTGTAACAGTTCAGTGTGTTATTGTGTCTCTAGGAGGTGAACTACTGTAACAGTTCAGTGTGTTATTGTGTTGTCTAGGAGGTGAACTACTGTAACAGTTCAGTGTGTTATACTGTCACAATGAGGTGAACTACTGTAACAGTTCAGTGTGTTATAGTGTCACAATGAGGTGAACTACTGTAACAGTTCAGTGTGTTATAGTGTCACTAAGAGGTGAACTACTGTGACAGTTCAGTGTGTTATAGTGTCTCTCATTAAGACGTGAACTACTGTAACAGTTCCGTGTGTTATTGTGTGTCTAGGAGGTGAACTACTGTAACAGTTCAGTGTGTTATAGTGTCTCTAGGAGGTGAACTACTGTAACAGTTCAGTGTGTTATAGTGTCTCTAGGAGGTGAACTACTGTAACAGTTCAGTGTGTTATTGTGTCTCTAGGAGGTGAACTACTGTAACAGTTCAGTGTGTTATTGTGTCTCTAGGAGGTGAACTACTGTAACAGTTCAGTGTGTTATAATGTCACCAGGATGTGAACTACTGTAACAGTTCCGTGTGTTATTGTGTCTCTAGGAGGTGAACTACTGTAACAGTTCAGTGTGTTATTGTGTCTCTAGGAGGTGAACTACTGTAAAAGTTCAGTGTACTGTTGTGTCTCAAGGAGGTGAACTACTGTAACAGTTCAGTGTGTTATAGTGTCACTAAGAGGTGAACTACTGTGACAGTTCAGTGTGTTATAGTGTCTCTCATTAAGACGTGAAATACTGTAACAGTTCCGTGTGTTATTATGTGTCTACGAGGTGAACTACTGTAACAGTTCCGTGTGTTATTGTGCGTCTAGGAGGTGAACTACTGTAACAGTTCAGTGTGTTATAATGTCTCTAGGATGTGAACTACTGTAACAGTTCCGTGTGTTATTGTGTGTCTAGGAGGTGAACTACTGTAACAGTTCAGTGTGTTATTGTGTCTCTAGGAGGTGAACTACTGTAACAGTTCAGTGTGTTATTGTGTGTCTAGGAGGTGAACTACTGTAACAGTTCAGTGTGTTATTGTGTCTCTAGGAGGTGAACTACTGTAACAGTTCATAGATTATAGTGTCTCTAGGAGGTGAACTACTGTAACAGTTCAGTGTGTTATTGTGTCTCTAAGAGGTGAAATACTGTAACAGTTCAGTGTGTTATTGTGTCTCTAAGACATGAAATACTGTAACAGTTCAGTGAGTTATTGTGTCTCTAGGAGTTGAACTACTGTAACAGTTCAGTGTGTTATTGTGTCTCTAGGAGGTGAACTACTGTAACAGTTCAGTGTGTTATTGTGTCTCTAGGAGGTGAACTACTGTAACAGTTCAGTGTACTGTTGTGTCTCAAGGAGGTGAACTACTGTAACAGTTCAGTGTGTTATAGTGTCACAATGAGGTGAACTACTGTAACAGTTCAGTGTACTGTTGTGTGTCTAGGAGGTGAACTACTGTAACAGTTCAGTGTGTTATACTGTCACAATGAGGTGAACTACTGTAACAGTTCAGTGTGTTATAGTGTCTCTAGGAGGTGAACTACTGTAACAGTTCAGTGTGTTATAGTGTCTCTAGGAGGTGAACTACTGTAACAGTTCAGTGTGTTATTGTGTCTCTAGGAGGTGAACTACTGTAACAGTTCAGTGTGTTATAGTGTCACAATGAGGTGAACTACTGTAACAGTTCAGTGTGTTATAGTGTCTCTAAGAGGTGAACTACTGTAACAGTTCAGTGTGTTATAGTGTCTCTAAGAGGTGAACTACTGTAACAGTTCAGTGTGTTATTGTGTCTCTAGGAGGTGAACTACTGTAACAGTTCAGTGTGTTATAGTGTCTCTAGGAGGTGAACTACTGTAACAGTTCAGTGTGTTATAGTGTCTCTAGGAGGTGAACTACTGTAACAGTTCAGTGTGTTATAGTGTCTCTAGGAGGTGAACTACTGTAACAGTTCAGTGTGTTATTGTGTCTCTAGGAGGTGAACTACTGTAACAGTTCAGTGTGTTATTGTGTGTCTAGGAGGTGAACTACTGTAACAGTTCAGTGTGTTATTGTGTCTCTAGGAGGTGAACTACTGTAACAGTTCAGTGTGTTATTGTGTCTCTAGGAGGTGAACTACTGTAACAGTTCAGTGTGTTATTGTGTCTCTAGGAGGTGAACTACTGTAACAGTTCAGTGTGTTATAATGTCACCAGGATGTGAACTACTGTAACAGTTCCGTGTGTTATTGTGTGTCTAGGAGGTGAACTACTGTAACAGTTCAGTGTGTTATTGTGTCTCTAGGAGGTGAACTACTGTAACAGTTCAGTGTGTTATAGTGTCTCTAGGAGGTGAACTACTGTAACAGTTCAGTGTGTTATAGTGTCTCTAGGAGGTGAACTACTGTAACAGTTCAGTGTGTTATTGTGTCTCTAAGGAGGTGAACTACTGTAACAGTTCAGTGTGTTATAGTGTCTCTAAGAGGTGAACTACTGTAACAGTTCAGTGTGTTATTGTGTCTCTAGGAGGTGAACTACTGTAACAGTTCAGTGTGTTATTGTGTCTCTAGGAGGTGAACTACTGTAACAGTTCAGTGTGTTATAGTGTCTCTAGGAGGTGAACTACTGTAACAGTTCAGTGTGTTATTGTGTCTCTAGGAGGTGAACTACTGTAACAGTTCAGTGTGTTATAGTGTCTCTAGGAGGTGAACTACTGTAACAGTTCAGTGTACTGTTGTGTCTCAAGGAGGTGAACTACTGTAACAGTTCAGTGTGTTATAGTGTCACTAAGAGGTGAACTACTGTAACAGTTCAGTGTGTTATAGTGTCTCTAGGAGGTGAACTACTGTAACAGTTCAGTGTGTTATAGTGTCTCTAGGAGGTGAACTACTGTAACAGTTCAGTGTGTTATTGTGTCTCTAGGAGGTGAACTACTGTAACAGTTCAGTGTGTTATAGTGTCTCTAGGAGGTGAACTACTGTAACAGTTCAGTGTGTTATAGTGTCTCAAGGAGGTGAACTACTGTAACAGTTCAGTGTGTTATTGTGTCTCTCACTAAGACATGAAATACTGTAACAGTTCAGTGAGTTATTGTGTCTCTAGGAGTGGAACTACTGTAACAGTTCAGTGTGTTATAGTGTCACTAAGAGGTGAACTACTGTAACAGTTCAGTGTGTTATAGTGTCTCTAGGAGGTGAACTACTGTAACAGTTCAGTGTGTTATAGTGTCTCTAGGAGGTGAACTACTGTAACAGTTCAGTGTGTTATAGTTGTCTCTAGGAGGTGAACTACTGTAACAGTTCAGTGTGTTATAGTGTCTCTAGGAGGTGAACTACTGTAACAGTTCAGTGTGTTATAGTGTCTCTAGGAGGTGAACTACTGTAACAGTTCAGTGTGTTATAGTGTCACAATGAGGTGAACTACTGTAACAGTTCAGTGTGTTATGTGTCTCAAGGAGGTGAACTACTGTAACAGTTCAGTGTGTTATAGTGTCTCTCAGGAGGTGAACTACTGTAACAGTTCAGTGTGTTATTGTGTCTCTAGGAGGTGAACTACTGTAACAGTTCAGTGTGTTATAGTGTCTCTAGGAGGTGAACTACTGTAACAGTTCAGTGTGTTATAGTGTCTCTAGGAGGTGAACTACTGTAACAGTTCAGTGTGTTATAGTGTCTCTAAGAGGTGAACTACTGTAACAGTTCAGTGTGTTATAGTGTCTCTAGGAGGTGAACTACTGTAACAGTTCAGTGTGTTATAGTGTCACTAAGAGGTGAACTACTGTAACAGTTCAGTGTGTTATAGTGTCTCTAGAGGTGAACTACTGTAACAGTTCAGTGTGTTATAGTGTCTCAAGAGGTGAACTACTGTAACAGTTCAGTGTGTTATAGTGTCTCAAGGAGGTGAACTACTGTAACAGTTCAGTGTGTTATTGTGTCTCTAGGAGGTGAACTACTGTAACAGTTCAGTGTGTTATTGTGTCTCTAGGAGGTGAACTACTGTAACAGTTCAGTGTGTTATAGTGTCTCTAGGAGGTGAACTACTGTAACAGTTCAGTGTGTTATAGTGTCTCTAGGAGGTGAACTACTGTAACAGTTCAGTGTGTTATTGTGTCTCTAGGAGGTGAACTACTGTAACAGTTCAGTGTGTTATTGTGTCTCTAGGAGGTGAACTACTGTAACAGTTCAGTGTGTTATAGTGTCTCTAAGAGGTGAACTACTGTAACAGTTCAGTGTGTTATAGTGTCTCTAATGAGGTGAACTACTGTAACAGTTCAGTGTGTTATAGTGTCACTAAGAGGTGAACTACTGTAACAGTTCAGTGTGTTATAGTGTCTCTAGGAGGTGAACTACTGTAACAGTTCAGTGTGTTATAGTGTCACTCAATGAGGTGAACTACTGTAACAGTTCAGTGTACTGTTGTGTCTCAGGAGGTGAACTACTGTAACAGTTCAGTGTGTTATAGTGTCTCTAGGAGGTGAACTACTGTAACAGTTCAGTGTGTTATAGTGTCTCAAGGAGGTGAACTACTGTAACAGTTCAGTGTGTTATTGTGTCTCTACTAAGAGGTGAACTACTGTAACAGTTCAGTGTGTTATAGTGTCTCTAGGAGGTGAACTACTGTAACAGTTCAGTGTGTTATAGTGTCTCTAGGAGGTGAACTACTGTAACAGTTCAGTGTGTTATAGTGTCTCTAGGAGGTGAACTACTGTAACAGTTCAGTGTGTTATAGTGTCTCTAAGAGGTGAACTACTGTAACAGTTCAGTGTGTTATAGTGTCTCTAAGAGGTGAACTACTGTAACAGTTCAGTGTGTTATAGTGTCTCTAGGAGGTGAACTACTGTAACAGTTCAGTGTGTTATAGTGTCTCTAGGAGGTGAACTACTGTAACAGTTCAGTGTGTTATAGTGTCTCTAGGAGGTGAACTACTGTAACAGTTCAGTGTGTTATAGTGTCTCTAGAGGTGAACTACTGTAACAGTTCAGTGTGTTATAGTGTCTCTAAGAGGTGAACTACTGTAACAGTTCAGTGTGTTATAGTGTCTCTAGGAGGTGAACTACTGTAACAGTTCAGTGTGTTATAGTGTCACTAGGAGGTGAACTACTGTAACAGTTCAGTGTACTGTTGTGTGTCTCAAGGAGGTGAACTACTGTAACAGTTCAGTGTGTTATAGTGTCTCTAGGAGGTGAACTACTGTAACAGTTCAGTGTGTTATAGTGTCTCTAGGAGGTGAACTACTGTAACAGTTCAGTGTGTTATTGTGTCTCTACTAAGAGGAAACTACTGTAACAGTTCAGTGTGTTATTGTGTCTCTAGGAGGTGAACTACTGTAACAGTTCAGTGTGTTATAGTGTCTCTAGGAGGTGAACTACTGTAACAGTTCAGTGTGTTATAGTGTCTCTAGGAGGTGAACTACTGTAACAGTTCAGTGTGTTATAGTGTCTCTAGGAGGTGAACTACTGTAACAGTTCAGTGTGTTATAGTGTCACTAAGAGGTGAACTACTGTAACAGTTCAGTGTGTTATAGTGTCACTAGGAGGTGAACTACTGTAACAGTTCAGTGTGTTATAGTGTCTATAAGGAGGTGAACTACTGTAACAGTTCAGTGTGTTATAGTGTCTCTAGGAGGTGAACTACTGTAACAGTTCAGTGTGTTATAGTGTCTCTAAGGAGGTGAACTACTGTAACAGTTCAGTGTGTTATAGTGTCTCTAAGAGGTGAACTACTGTAACAGTTCATAGATTATAGTGTCTCTAGGAGGTGAACTACTGTAACAGTTCAGTGTGTTATAGTGTCTCTAGGAGGTGAACTACTGTAACAGTTCAGTGTGTTATTGTGTCTCTAGGAGGTGAACTACTGTAACAGTTCAGTGTGTTATAGTGTCTCTAGGAGGTGAACTACTGTAACAGTTCAGTGTGTTATAGTGTCTCTAGGAGGTGAACTACTGTAACAGTTCAGTGTGTTATAGTGTCTCTAGGAGGTGAACTACTGTAACAGTTCAGTGTGTTATAGTGTCTCTAGGAGGTGAACTACTGTAACAGTTCAGTGTGTTATTGTGTCTCTAGGAGGTGAACTACTGTAACAGTTCAGTGTGTTATAGTGTCTCTAGGAGGTGAACTACTGTAACAGTTCAGTGTGTTATAGTGTCTCTAGGAGGTGAACTACTGTAACAGTTCAGTGTGTTATAGTGTCTCTAAGAGGTGAACTACTGTAACAGTTCAGTGTGTTATAGTGTCTCTATAGAGGTGAACTACTGTAACAGTTCAGTGTGTTATAGTGTCTCTAGGAGGTGAACTACTGTAACAGTTCAGTGTGTTATAGTGTCTCTAGGTGAACTACTGTAACAGTTCAGTGTGTTATAGTGTCATAGTGAACTACTGTAACAGTTCAGTGTGTTGTTGTGTCTCTAGGAGGTGAACTACTGTAACAGTTCAGTGTGTTATAGTGTCTCTAGGAGGTGAACTACTGTAACAGTTCAGTGTGTTATAGTGTCTCTAGGAGGTGAACTACTGTAACAGTTCAGTGTGTTATAGTGTCTCTAGGAGGTGAACTACTGTAACAGTTCAGTGTGTTATAGTGTCTCTAGGAGGTGAACTACTGTAACAGTTCAGTGTGTTATAGTGTCTCTAGGAGGTGAACTACTGTAACAGTTCAGTGTGTTATTGTGTCTCTAGGAGGTGAACTACTGTAACAGTTCAGTGTGTTATAGTGTCTCTAGGAGGTGAACTACTGTAACAGTTCAGTGTGTTATAGTGTCTCTAGGAGGTGAACTACTGTAACAGTTCAGTGTGTTATTGTGTCTCTAGGAGGTGAACTACTGTAACAGTTCAGTGTGTTATAGTGTCTCTAGGAGGTGAACTACTGTAACAGTTCAGTGTGTTATAGTGTCTCTAGGAGGTGAACTACTGTAACAGTTCAGTGTACTGTTGTGTCTCAAGGAGGTGAACTACTGTAACAGTTCAGTGTGTTATAGTGTCTCTCTCTAGGAGGTGAACTACTGTAACAGTTCAGTGTGTTATAGTGTCTCTAGGAGGTGAACTACTGTAACAGTTCAGTGTGTTATTGTGTCTCTAGGTGAACTACTGTAACAGTTCAGTGTGTTATTGTGTCTCTAGGAGGTGAACTACTGTAACAGTTCAGTGTGTTATAGTGTCTCTAGGAGGTGAACTACTGTAACAGTTCAGTGTGTTATAGTGTCTCTAGGAGGTGAACTACTGTAACAGTTCAGTGTGTTATAGTGTCTCTAGGAGGTGAACTACTGTAACAGTTCAGTGTGTTATAGTGTCTATAAGGAGGTGAACTACTGTAACAGTTCAGTGTGTTATAGTGTCTCTAAGAAACTACTGTAACAGTTCAGTGTGTTATAGTGTCTCTAGAGGTGAACTACTGTAACAGTTCAGTGTGTTATAGTGTCTCTAGGAGGTGAACTACTGTAACAGTTCAGTGTGTTATAGTGTCTCTAGGAGGTGAACTACTGTAACAGTTCAGTGTGTTATAGTGTCTCTAGGAGGTGAACTACTGTAACAGTTCAGTGTGTTATAGTGTCTCTAGGAGGTGAACTACTGTAACAGTTCCGTGTGTTATTGTGTCTCTAGGAGGTGAACTACTGTAACAGTTCAGTGTGTTATTGTGTCTCTAGGAGGTGAACTACTGTAACAGTTCAGTGTGTTATTGTGTCTCTAGGAGGTGAACTACTGTAACAGTTCAGTGTGTTATTGTGTCTCTACTGTGTAACAGTTCAGTGTGTTATAGTGTCTCTAGGAGGTGAACTACTGTAACAGTTCAGTGTGTTATAGTGTCTCTAGGAGGTGAACTACTGTAACAGTTCAGTGTGTTATAACAGTTCAGTGTCTGTCTCTAATGAGGTGAACTACTGTAACAGTTCAGTGTGTTATGTGTCTCTAGGAGGTGAACTACTGTAACAGTTCAGTGTGTTATAGTGTCTCTAGAGGTGAACTACTGTAACAGTTCAGTGTGTTATAGTGTCTCTAGGAGGTGAACTACTGTAACAGTTCAGTGTGTTATTGTGTCTCTCACTAAGAGGTGAACTACTGTAACAGTTCAGTGAGTTATTGTGTCTCTAGGAGGTGAACTACTGTAACAGTTCAGTGTGTTATAGTGTCTCAAGGAGGTGAACTACTGTAACAGTTCAGTGTGTTATAGTGTCTCTAGGAGGTGAACTACTGTAACAGTTCAGTGTGTTATAGTGTCTCTAGGAGGTGAACTACTGTAACAGTTCAGTGTGTTATAGTGTCTCTAGGAGGTGAACTACTGTAACAGTTCAGTGTGTTATAGTGTCACTAGGAGGTGAACTACTGTAACAGTTCAGTGTGTTATAGTGTCACAATGAGGTGAACTACTGTAACAGTTCAGTGTGTTATAGTGTCTCTGAACTACTGTAACAGTTCAGTGTGTTAGTGTGAAAATACTGTAACAGTTCAGTGTGTTATAGTGTCTCTAGGAGGTGAACTACTGTAACAGTTCAGTGTGTTATAGTGTCTCTACTAAGAGGTGAACTACTGTAACAGTTCAGTGAGTTATTGTGTCTCTAGGAGTGGAACTACTGTAACAGTTCAGTGTGTTATAGTGTCTCTAGGAGGTGAACTACTGTAGCAGTTCAGTGTGTTATAGTGTCACTAGGAGGTGAACTACTGTAACAGTTCAGTGTGTTATAGTGTCACTAAGAGGTGAACTACTGTAACAGTTCAGTGTGTTATAGTGTCACTAAGAGGTGAACTACTGTAACAGTTCAGTGTGTTATAGTGTCACTAAGAGGTGAACTACTGTAACAGTTCAGTGTGTTATAGTGTCTCTAGAAGGTGAACTACTGTAACAGTTCAGTGTGTTATAGTGTCACAATGAGGTGAACTACTGTAACAGTTCAGTGTACTGTTGTGTCTCACGGAGGTGAACTACTGTAACAGTTCAGTGTGTTATAGTGTCTCTAGGAGGTGAACTACTGTAACAGTTCAGTGTGTTATAGTGTCTCTAGGAGGTGAACTACTGTAACAGTTCAGTGTGTTATTGTGTCTCTAGGAGGTGAACTACTGTAACAGTTCAGTGTGTTATTGTGTCTCTAGGAGGTGAACTACTGTAACAGTTCAGTGTGTTATTGTGTCTCTAGGAGGTGAACTACTGTAACAGTTCAGTGTGTTATTGTGTCTCTAGGAGGTGAACTACTGTAACAGTTCAGTGTGTTATAGTGTCTCTAGGAGGTGAACTACTGTAACAGTTCAGTGTGTTATAGTGTCTCTAGGAGGTGAACTACTGTAACAGTTCAGTGTGTTATAGTCTCTAGGAGGTGAACTACTGTAACAGTTCAGTGTGTTATAGTGTCTCTAGAGGTGAACTACTGTAACAGTTCAGTGTGTTATAGTGTCTCTAGGAGGTGAACTACTGTAACAGTTCAGTGTGTTATAGTGTCTCTAGGAGGTGAACTACTGTAACAGTTCAGTGTGTTATAGTGTCTCTAGGAGGTGAACTACTGTAACAGTTCAGTGTGTTATAGTGTCTCTAGGAGGTGAACTACTGTAACAGTTCAGTGTGTTATTGTGTCTCTAGGAGGTGAACTACTGTAACAGTTCAGTGTGTTATTGTGTCTCTAGGAGGTGAACTACTGTAACAGTTCAGTGTGTTATAGTGTCTCTAGGAGGTGAACTACTGTAACAGTTCAGTGTGTTATAGTGTCTCAAGGAGGTGAACTACTGTAACAGTTCAGTGTGTTATAGTGTCTCTAGGAGGTGAACTACTGTAACAGTTCAGTGTGTTATAGTGTCTCTAGGAGGTGAACTACTGTAACAGTTCAGTGTGTTATAGTGTCTCTAGGAGGTGAACTACTGTAACAGTTCAGTGTGTTATAGTGTCTCTAGGAGGTGAACTACTGTAACAGTTCAGTGTGTTATAGTGTCTCTAGGAGGTGAACTACTGTAACAGTTCAGTGTGTTATTGTGTCTCTAGGAGGTGAACTACTGTAACAGTTCAGTGTGTTATTGTGTCTCTAGGAGGTGAACTACTGTAACAGTTCAGTGTGTTATAGTGTCTCTAGGAGGTGAACTACTGTAACAGTTCAGTGTGTTATAGTGTCAGGAGGTGAACTACTGTAACAGTTCAGTGTGTTATAGTGTCTCTAGGAGGTGAACTAACTTCAGTAACAGTTCAGTGTGTTATAGTGTCTCTAGGAGGTGAACTACTGTAACAGTTCAGTGTGTTATAGTGTCTCTAGGAGGTGAACTACTGTAACAGTTCAGTGTGTTATAGTGTCTCTAGGAGGTGAACTACTGTAACAGTTCAGTGTGTTATAGTGTCTCTAGGAGGTGAACTACTGTAACAGTTCAGTGTGTTATTGTGTCTCTAGGAGGTGAACTACTGTAACAGTTCAGTGTGTTATAGTGTCTCTAGGAGGTGAACTACTGTAACAGTTCAGTGTGTTATAGTGTCTCTAGGAGGTGAACTACTGTAACAGTTCAGTGTGTTATAGTGTCTCTAGGAGGTGAACTACTGTAACAGTTCAGTGTGTTATAGTGTCTCTAGGAGGTGAACTACTGTAACAGTTCAGTGTGTTGTGTCTCAAGGAGGTGAACTACTGTAACAGTTCAGTGTGTTATAGTGTCTCTAGAGGTGAACTACTGTAACAGTTCAGTGTGTTATAGTGTCTCTAGGAGGTGAACTACTGTAACAGTTCAGTGTACTGTTAGGAGGTGAACTACTGTAACAGTTCAGTGTGTTATAGTGTCTCAAGGAGGTGAACTACTGTAACAGTTCAGTGTGTTATAGTGTCTCTAGGAGGTGAACTACTGTAACAGTTCAGTGTGTTATAGTGTCTCTAGGAGGTGAACTACTGTAACAGTTCAGTGTGTTATAGTGTCTCTAGGAGGTGAACTACTGTAACAGTTCAGTGTGTTATAGTGTCTCTAGGAGGTGAACTACTGTAACAGTTCAGTGTGTTATAGTGTCTCTAGGAGGTGAACTACTGTAACAGTTCAGTGTGTTATAGTGTCTCTAGGAGGTGAACTACTGTAACAGTTCAGTGTGTTATAGTGTCACAATGAGGTGAACTACTGTAACAGTTCAGTGTGTTATAGTGTCTCTAGGAGGTGAACTACTGTAACAGTTCAGTGTGTTATTGTGTCTCTAGGAGGTGAACTACTGTAACAGTTCAGTGTGTTATAGTGTCTCTAGGAGGTGAACTACTGTAACAGTTCAGTGTGTTATAGTGTCTCTAAGAGGTGAACTACTGTAACAGTTCAGTGTGTTATAGTGTCTCTAAGAGGTGAACTACTGTAACAGTTCAGTGTGTTATAGTGTCTCTAGGAGGTGAACTACTGTAACAGTTCAGTGTGTTATAGTGTCTCAATGAGGTGAACTACTGTAACAGTTCAGTGTGTTATAGTGTCTCAAGGAGGTGAACTACTGTGACAGTTCAGTGTGTTATAGTGTTACTAAGACGTGAACTACTGTGACAGTTCCGTGTGTTATAGTGTCTCTAGGAGGTGAACTACTGTAACAGTTCAGTGTGTTATTGTGTCTCTCACTAAGACATGAAATACTGTAACAGTTCAGTGTGTTATTGTGTCTCTAGGAGGTGAACTACTGTAACAGTTCAGTGTGTTATAGTGTCTCTAGGAGGTGAACTACTGTAACAGTTCAGTGTGTTATAGTGTCTCTAGGAGGTGAACTACTGTAACAGTTCAGTGTGTTATAGTGTGTCTCTAGGAGGTGAACTACTGTAACAGTTCAGTGTGTTATAGTGTCTCTAGGAGGTGAACTACTGTAACAGTTCAGTGTGTTATAGTGTCTCTAGGAGGTGAACTACTGTAACAGTTCAGTGTGTTATAGTGTCTATAAGGAGGTGAACTACTGTAACAGTTCAGTGTGTTATAGTGTCTCTAGGAGGTGAACTACTGTAACAGTTCAGTGTGTTATTGTGTCTCTAGGAGGTGAACTACTGTAACAGTTCAGTGTGTTATAGTGTCTCTAGGAGGTGAACTACTGTAACAGTTCAGTGTGTTATAGTGTCTCTAGGAGGTGAACTACTGTAACAGTTCAGTGTGTTATAGTGTCTCTAAGGAGGTGAACTACTGTAACAGTTCATAGATTATAGTGTCTCTAAGAGGTGAACTACTGTAACAGTTCATAGATTATAGTGTCTCTAAGAGGTGAACTACTGTAACAGTTCATAGATTATAGTGTCTCTAGGAGGTGAACTACTGTAACAGTTCAGTGTGTTATAGTGTCAATAAGGAGGTGAACTACTGTAACAGTTCAGTGTGTTATAGTGTCTCTAGGAGGTGAACTACTGTAACAGTTCAGTGTGTTATAGTGTCTATAAGGAGGTGAACTACTGTAACAGTTCAGTGTGTTATAGTGTCTATAAGGAGGTGAACTACTGTAACAGTTCATAGATTATAGTGTCTCTAGGAGGTGAACTACTGTAACAGTTCAGTGTGTTATTGTGTCTCTAGTGAACTACTGTAACAGTTCAGTGTGTTATAGTGTCTCTAGAACTACTGTAACAGTTCAGTGTGTTATAGTGTCTCTAGGAGGTGAACTACTGTAACAGTTCAGTGTGTTATTGTGTCTCTAGGAGGTGAACTACTGTAACAGTTCAGTGTGTTATTGTGTCTCTAGGAGGTGAACTACTGTAACAGTTCAGTGTGTTATAGTGTCTCTAGGAGGTGAACTACTGTAACAGTTCAGTGTGTTATAGTGTCACAATGAGGTGAACTACTGTAACAGTTCAGTGTACTGTTATAGTGTCTCTAAGGAGGTGAACTACTGTAACAGTTCAGTGTGTTATAGTGTCTCTAGGAGGTGAACTACTGTAACAGTTCAGTGTGTTATAGTGTCTCTAGGAGGTGAACTACTGTAACAGTTCAGTGTGTTATTGTGTCTCTAGGAGGTGAACTACTGTAACAGTTCAGTGTGTTATAGTGTCTCTAGGAGGTGAACTACTGTAACAGTTCAGTGTGTTATAGTGTCTCTAGGAGGTGAACTACTGTAACAGTTCAGTGTGTTATAGTGTCTCTAGGAGGTGAACTACTGTAACAGTTCAGTGTGTTATAGTGTCTGAGGTGAACTACTGTAACAGTTCAGTGTGTTATAGTGTCTCTAAGAGGTGAACTACTGTAACAGTTCAGTGTGTTATTGTGTCTCTAGGAGGTGAACTACTGTAACAGTTCAGTGTGTTATAGTGTCTCAAGAGGTGAACTACTGTAACAGTTCAGTGTGTTATAGTGTCTCTAGGAGGTGAACTACTGTAACAGTTCAGTGTGTTATAGTGTCTCTAGGAGGTGAACTACTGTAACAGTTCAGTGTGTTATTGTGTCTCTAGGAGGTGAACTACTGTAACAGTTCAGTGTGTTATAGTGTCTCTAGGAGGTGAACTACTGTAACAGTTCAGTGTGTTATAGTGTCTCTAGGAGGTGAACTACTGTAACAGTTCAGTGTGTTATTGTGTCTCTAGGAGGTGAACTACTGTAACAGTTCAGTGTGTTATTGTGTCTCTAGGAGGTGAACTACTGTAACAGTTCAGTGTGTTATAGTGTCTCTAGGAGGTGAACTACTGTAACAGTTCAGTGTGTTATTGTGTCTCTAGGAGGTGAACTACTGTAACAGTTCAGTGTGTTATTGTGTCTCTAGGAGGTGAACTACTGTAACAGTTCAGTGTGTTATTGTGTCTCTAGGAGGTGAACTACTGTAACAGTTCAGTGTGTTATAGTGTCTCTAGGAGGTGAACTACTGTAACAGTTCAGTGTGTTATAGTGTCTCTAGGAGGTGAACTACTGTAACAGTTCAGTGTGTTATAGTGTCTCTAGGAGGTGAACTACTGTAACAGTTCAGTGTGTTATAGTGTCTCTAGGAGGTGAACTACTGTAACAGTTCAGTGTGTTATAGTGTCTCTAGGAGGTGAACTACTGTAACAGTTCAGTGTGTTATAGTGTCTATAAGGAGGTGAACTACTGTAACAGTTCAGTGTGTTATAGTGTCTCTAGGAGGTGAACTACTGTAACAGTTCAGTGTGTTATAGTGTCTCTAGGAGGTGAACTACTGTAACAGTTCAGTGTGTTATAGTGTCTCTAGGAGGTGAACTACTGTAACAGTTCAGTGTGTTATTGTGTCTCTAGAGGTGAACTACTGTAACAGTTCAGTGTGTTATAGTGTCTCTAGGAGGTGAACTACTGTAACAGTTCAGTGTGTTATAGTGTCTCTAGGAGGTGAACTACTGTAACAGTTCAGTGTGTTATAGTGTCTATAAGGAGGTGAACTACTGTAACAGTTCAGTGTGTTATAGTGTCTATAAGGAGGTGAACTACTGTAACAGTTCAGTGTGTTATTGTGTCTCTAGGAGGTGAACTACTGTAACAGTTCAGTGTGTTATTGTGTCTCTAGGAGGTGAACTACTGTAACAGTTCAGTGTGTTATAGTGTCTCTAGGAGGTGAACTACTGTAACAGTTCAGTGTGTTATAGTGTCTCTAGGAGGTGAACTACTGTAACAGTTCAGTGTGTTATAGTGTCTATAAGGAGGTGAACTACTGTAACAGTTCAGTGTGTTATAGTGTCTCTAAGGAGGTGAACTACTGTAACAGTTCAGTGTGTTATAGTGTCTCAAGGAGGTGAACTACTGTAACAGTTCAGTGTGTTATGTGTCTCTAAGGAGGTGAACTACTGTAACAGTTCAGTGTGTTATAGTGTCTCTAGAGGTGAACTACTGTAACAGTTCAGTGTGTTATAGTGTCTCTAGGAGGTGAACTACTGTAACAGTTCAGTGTGTTATAGTGTCTCTAGGAGGTGAACTACTGTAACAGTTCAGTGTGTTATAGTGTCTCTAGGAGGTGAACTACTGTAACAGTTCAGTGTGTTATAGTGTCTCTAGGAGGTGAACTACTGTAACAGTTCAGTGTGTTATAGTGTCTCTAGGAGGTGAACTACTGTAACAGTTCAGTGTGTTATAGTGTCTCTAGGAGGTGAACTACTGTAACAGTTCAGTGTGTTATAGTGTCTCTAGGAGGTGAACTACTGTAACAGTTCAGTGTGTTATAGTGTCTCTAGGAGGTGAACTACTGTAACAGTTCAGTGTGTTATAGTGTCTCTGTAACAGTTCAGTGTGTTATAGTGTCTCTATGAGGTGAACTACTGTAACAGTTCAGTGTACTGTTATAGTGTCTCTAGGAGGTGAACTACTGTAACAGTTCAGTGTGTTATAGTGTCTCTAAGAGGTGAACTACTGTAACAGTTCAGTGTGTTATAGTGTCTCTAGGAGGTGAACTACTGTAACAGTTCAGTGTGTTATAGTGTCTCTAAGAGGTGAACTACTGTAACAGTTCAGTGTGTTATAGTGTCTCTAGGAGGTGAACTACTGTAACAGTTCAGTGTGTTATAGTGTCTCTAGGAGGTGAACTACTGTAACAGTTCAGTGTGTTATAGTGTCTCTGAGGTGAACTACTGTAACAGTTCAGTGTGTTATAGTGTCTCTAAGAGGTGAACTACTGTAACAGTTCAGTGTGTTATAGTGTCTCTAGGAGGTGAACTACTGTAACAGTTCAGTGTGTTATAGTGTCTCTAGGAGGTGAACTACTGTAACAGTTCAGTGTGTTATAGTGTCTCTAGGAGGTGAACTACTGTAACAGTTCAGTGTGTTATAGTGTCTCTAGGAGGTGAACTACTGTAACAGTTCAGTGTGTTATTGTGTCTCTAGGAGGTGAACTACTGTAACAGTTCAGTGTGTTATAGTGTCTCTAGGAGGTGAACTACTGTAACAGTTCAGTGTGTTATAGTGTCTCTAGGAGGTGAACTACTGTAACAGTTCAGTGTGTTATAGTGTCATAGAACTGTAACAGTTCAGTGTGTTATAGTGTCTCAGGAGGTGAACTACTGTAACAGTTCAGTGTACTGTGTGTCTAGGAGGTGAACTACTGTAACAGTTCAGTGTGTTATTGTGTCTCTAGGAGGTGAACTACTGTAACAGTTCAGTGTGTTATAGTGTCTCTAGGAGGTGAACTACTGTAACAGTTCAGTGTGTTATAGTGTCACAATGAGGTGAACTACTGTAACAGTTCAGTGTGTTATAGTGTCTCTAAGAGGTGAACTACTGTAACAGTTCAGTGTGTTATAGTGTCTCTAAGAGGTGAACTACTGTAACAGTTCAGTGTGTTATAGTGTCTCTAAGAGGTGAACTACTGTAACAGTTCAGTGTGTTATAGTGTCTCTAAGAGGTGAACTACTGTAACAGTTCAGTGTGTTATAGTGTCTCTAGAAGGTGAACTACTGTAACAGTTCAGTGTTATACTGTCTCTGAGGTGAACTACTGTAACAGTTCAGTGTACTGTTGTGTCTCAAGGAGGTGAACTACTGTAACAGTTCAGTGTGTTATAGTGTCTCTAAAGAGGTGAACTACTGTAACAGTTCAGTGTGTTATAGTGTCTCTAGGAGGTGAACTACTGTAACAGTTCAGTGTGTTATTGTGTCTCTAGGAGGTGAACTACTGTAACAGTTCAGTGTGTTATAGTGTCTCTAGGAGGTGAACTACTGTAACAGTTCAGTGTGTTATAGTGTCTCTAGGAGGTGAACTACTGTAACAGTTCAGTGTGTTATTGTGTCTCTAGGAGGTGAACTACTGTAACAGTTCAGTGTGTTATTGTGTCTCTAGGAGGTGAACTACTGTAACAGTTCAGTGTGTTATAGTGTCTCTAGGAGGTGAACTACTGTAACAGTTCAGTGTACTTATAGTGTCTCTAGGAGGTGAACTACTGTAACAGTTCAGTGTGTTATAGTGTCTCTAGAGGTGAACTACTGTAACAGTTCAGTGTGTTATTGTGTGTCTCTAAGGAGGTGAACTACTGTAACAGTTCAGTGTGTTATTGTGTCTCTCACTAAGACATGAAATACTGTAACAGTTCAGTGAGTTATTGTGTCTCTAGGAGTGGAACTACTGTAACAGTTCAGTGTGTTATAGTGTCTCTAGGAGGTGAACTACTGTAACAGTTCAGTGTGTTATAGTGTCTCTAGGAGGTGAACTACTGTAACAGTTCAGTGTGTTATAGTGTCACAATGAGGTGAACTACTGTAACAGTTCAGTGTGAACTAACTGTAACAGTTCAGTGTGTTATAGTGTCTCTAGGAGGTGAACTACTGTAACAGTTCAGTGTGTTATAGTGTCTCTAAGAGGTGAACTACTGTAACAGTTCAGTGTGTTATAGTGTCTCTAAGAGGTGAACTACTGTAACAGTTCAGTGTGTTATAGTGTCTCTAGGAGGTGAACTACTGTAACAGTTCAGTGTGTTATAGTGTCTATAAGGAGGTGAACTACTGTAACAGTTCAGTGTGTTATAGTGTCTCTAGGAGGTGAACTACTGTAACAGTTCAGTGTGTTATAGTGTCTCTAAGAGGTGAACTACTGTAACAGTTCAGTGTGTTATAGTGTCTCTAAGAGGTGAACTACTGTAACAGTTCAGTGTGTTATAGTGTCTCTAGGAGGTGAACTACTGTAACAGTTCAGTGTGTTATAGTGTCTCTAGGAGGTGAACTACTGTAACAGTTCAGTGTGTTATAGTGTCACAATGAGGTGAACTACTGTAACAGTTCAGTGTACTGTTGTGTCTCAAGGAGGTGAACTACTGTAACAGTTCAGTGTGTTATAGTGTCTCTCATTAAGATGTGAAATACTGTAACAGTTCAGTGTGTTATAGTGTCTCTAGGAGGTGAACTACTGTAACAGTTCAGTGTGTTATAGTGTCTCTAGGAGGTGAACTACTGTAACAGTTCAGTGTGTTATAGTGTCTCTAGGAGGTGAACTACTGTAACAGTTCAGTGTGTTATAGTGTCTCTAGGAGGTGAACTACTGTAACAGTTCAGTGTGTTATAGTGTCTCTAGGAGGTGAACTACTGTAACAGTTCAGTGTGTTATTGTGTCTCTAGGAGGTGAACTACTGTAACAGTTCAGTGTGTTATTGTGTCTCTAGGAGGTGAACTACTGTAACAGTTCAGTGTGTTATAGTGTCTCTAGGAGGTGAACTACTGTAACAGTTCAGTGTACTTATGTGTCTCTAGGAGGTGAACTACTGTAACAGTTCAGTGTGTTATAGTGTCTCTAGGAGGTGAACTACTGTAACAGTTCAGTGTGTTATAGTGTCTCTAACTGAACTACTGTAACAGTTCAGTGTGTTATTGTGTCTCTAGGAGGTGAACTACTGTAACAGTTCAGTGTGTTATAGTGTCTCTAGGAGGTGAACTACTGTAACAGTTCAGTGTGTTATAGTGTCTCTAGGAGGTGAACTACTGTAACAGTTCAGTGTGTTATAGTGTCTCTAGGAGGTGAACTACTGTAACAGTTCAGTGTGTTATAGTGTCTCAAGGAGGTGAACTACTGTAACAGTTCAGTGTGTTATAGTGTCTCTAAGAGGTGAACTACTGTAACAGTTCAGTGTGTTATTGTGTCTCTAGGAGGAACTACTGTAACAGTTCAGTGTGTTATAGTGTCTCTAATGAGGTGAACTACTGTAACAGTTCAGTGTGTTATAGTGTCTCTAGAGGTGAACTACTGTAACAGTTCAGTGTGTTATAGTGTCTCTAGGAGGTGAACTACTGTAACAGTTCAGTGTGTTATAGTGTCTCTAATGAGGTGAACTACTGTAACAGTTCAGTGTGTTATAGTGTCTCTAGGAGGTGAACTACTGTAACAGTTCAGTGTGTTATAGTGTCACAATGAGGTGAACTACTGTAACAGTTCAGTGTGTTATAGTGTCACTAAGAGGTGAACTACTGTAACAGTTCAGTGTGTTATAGTGTCTCTAGGAGGTGAACTACTGTAACAGTTCAGTGTGTTATAGTGTCTCTAGGAGGTGAACTACTGTAACAGTTCAGTGTGTTATAGTGTCTCAAGGAGGTGAACTACTGTAACAGTTCAGTGTACTGTTGTGTCTCTAAGAGGTGAACTACTGTAACAGTTCAGTGTGTTATAGTGTCTCTCATTAAGAGGTGAACTACTGTAACAGTTCAGTGTGTTATAGTGTCTCTAAGGAGGTGAACTACTGTAACAGTTCAGTGTGTTATTGTGTCTCTACTAAGAGGTGAAATACTGTAACAGTTCAGTGTGTTATTGTGTCTCTAGGAGGTGAACTACTGTAACAGTTCAGTGTGTTATAGTGTCTCTAGGAGGTGAACTACTGTAACAGTTCAGTGTGTTATAGTGTCTCTAGGAGGTGAACTACTGTAACAGTTCAGTGTGTTATAGTGTCTCTAAGAGGTGAACTACTGTAACAGTTCAGTGTGTTATAGTGTCTCTAAGAGGTGAACTACTGTAACAGTTCAGTGTGTTATAGTGTCTCTAAGAGGTGAACTACTGTAACAGTTCAGTGTGTTATAGTGTCTCTAGGAGGTGAACTACTGTAACAGTTCAGTGTGTTATAGTGTCACAATGAGGTGAACTACTGTAACAGTTCAGTGTACTGTTGTGTGTCTAGGAGGTGAACTACTGTAACAGTTCAGTGTGTTATACTGTCACAATGAGGTGAACTACTGTAACAGTTCAGTGTGTTATAGTGTCTCTAGGAGGTGAACTACTGTAACAGTTCAGTGTGTTATAGTGTCTCTAGGAGGTGAACTACTGTAACAGTTCAGTGTGTTATAGTGTCTCTAGGAGGTGAACTACTGTAACAGTTCAGTGTGTTATAGTGTCTCTAGGAGGTGAACTACTGTAACAGTTCAGTGTGTTATTGTGTCTCTAGGAGGTGAACTACTGTAACAGTTCAGTGTGTTATTGTGTCTCTAGGAGGTGAACTACTGTAACAGTTCAGTGTGTTATAGTGTCTCTAGGAGGTGAACTACTGTAACAGTTCAGTGTGTTATAGTGTCTCTAGGAGGTGAACTACTGTAACAGTTCAGTGTACTGTTGTGTCTCTAGGAGGTGAACTACTGTAACAGTTCAGTGTGTTATTGTGTCTCTAGGAGGTGAACTACTGTAACAGTTCAGTGTGTTATAGTGTCTCTAGGAGGTGAACTACTGTAACAGTTCAGTGTGTTATAGTGTCTCTAAGGGAGGTGAACTACTGTAACAGTTCAGTGTGTTATAGTGTCTCTAGGAGGTGAACTACTGTAACAGTTCAGTGTGTTATAGTGTCTCTAGGAGGTGAACTACTGTAACAGTTCAGTGTGTTATAGTGTCTCTAGGAGGTGAACTACTGTAACAGTTCAGTGTGTTATAGTGTCTCTAGGAGGTGAACTACTGTAACAGTTCAGTGTGTTATTGTGTCTCTAGGAGGTGAACTACTGTAACAGTTCAGTGTGTTATAGTGTCTCTAGGAGGTGAACTACTGTAACAGTTCAGTGTGTTATAGTGTCTCTAGGAGGTGAACTACTGTAACAGTTCAGTGTGTTATTGTGTCTCTAGGAGGTGAACTACTGTAACAGTTCAGTGTGTTATTGTGTCTCTAGGAGGTGAACTACTGTAACAGTTCAGTGTGTTATAGTGTCTCTAGGAGGTGAACTACTGTAACAGTTCAGTGTGTTATAGTGTCTCTAAGAGGTGAACTACTGTAACAGTTCAGTGTGTTATAGTGTCTCTAAGAGGTGAACTACTGTAACAGTTCAGTGTGTTATTGTGTCTCTAGGAGGTGAACTACTGTAACAGTTCAGTGTGTTATAGTGTCTCTAGGAGGTGAACTACTGTAACAGTTCAGTGTGTTATAGTGTCTCTAGGAGGTGAACTACTGTAACAGTTCAGTGTGTTATAGTGTCTCAAGGAGGTGAACTACTGTAACAGTTCAGTGTGTCTATGAACTACTGTAACAGTTCAGTGTGTTATAGTGTCTCTAAGAGGTGAACTACTGTAACAGTTCAGTGTGTTATAGTGTCTCTAGGAGGTGAACTACTGTAACAGTTCAGTGTGTTATAGTGTCTCTAGGAGGTGAACTACTGTAACAGTTCAGTGTGTTATAGTGTCTCTAGGAGGTGAACTACTGTAACAGTTCAGTGTGTTATAGTGTCTCTAGGAGGTGAACTACTGTAACAGTTCAGTGTGTTATAGTGTCTCTAGGAGGTGAACTACTGTAACAGTTCAGTGTGTTATTGTGTCTCTAGGAGGTGAACTACTGTAACAGTTCAGTGTGTTATATTGTGTCTCTAGGAGGTGAACTACTGTAACAGTTCAGTGTGTTATAGTGTCTCTAGGAGGTGAACTACTGTAACAGTTCAGTGTGTTATAGTGTCTCTAGGAGGTGAACTACTGTAACAGTTCAGTGTGTTATAGTGTCTCTAGGAGGTGAACTACTGTAACAGTTCAGTGTGTTATAGTGTCTCTAGGAGGTGAACTACTGTAACAGTTCAGTGTGTTATAGTGTCACAAGGAGGTGAACTACTGTAACAGTTCAGTGTACTGTTGTGTCTCTAGGAGGTGAACTACTGTAACAGTTCAGTGTGTTATAGTGTCTCTAGGAGGTGAACTACTGTAACAGTTCAGTGTGTTATAGTGTCTCTAGGAGGTGAACTACTGTAACAGTTCAGTGTGTTATAGTGTCTCTAGGAGGTGAACTACTGTAACAGTTCAGTGTGTTATAGTGTCTCTAGGAGGTGAACTACTGTAACAGTTCAGTGTGTTATAGTGTCTCTAGGAGGTGAACTACTGTAACAGTTCAGTGTGTTATAGTGTCTCTAGGAGGTGAACTACTGTAACAGTTCAGTGTGTTATAGTGTCTCTAGGAGGTGAACTACTGTAACAGTTCAGTGTGTTATTGTGTCTCTAGGAGGTGAACTACTGTAACAGTTCAGTGTGTTATAGTGTCTCTAGGAGGTGAACTACTGTAACAGTTCAGTGTGTTATAGTGTCTCTAGGAGGTGAACTACTGTAACAGTTCAGTGTGTTATTGTGTCTCTAGGAGGTGAACTACTGTAACAGTTCAGTGTGTTATTGTGTCTCTAGGAGGTGAACTACTGTAACAGTTCAGTGTGTTATTGTGTCTCTAGGAGGTGAACTACTGTAACAGTTCAGTGTGTTATAGTGTCTATAAGGAGGTGAACTACTGTAACAGTTCAGTGTGTTATAGTGTCTATAAGGAGGTGAACTACTGTAACAGTTCATAGATTATAGTGTCTCTAGGAGGTGAACTACTGTAACAGTTCAGTGTGTTATAGTGTCTCTAGGAGGTGAACTACTGTAACAGTTCAGAGTTTATAGTGTCTCTAGGAGGTGAACTACTGTAACAGTTCAGTGTGTTATAGTGTCTCTAGGAGGTGAACTACTGTAACAGTTCAGTGTGTTATAGTGTCTCTAGGAGGTGAACTACTGTAACAGTTCAGTGTGTTATAGTGTCACAATGAGGTGAACTACTGTAACAGTTCAGTGTACTGTTGTGTCTCAAGGAGGTGAACTACTGTAACAGTTCAGTGTGTTATAGTGTCTCTAGGAGTGAACTTGTGTAACAGTTCAGTGTGTTATAGTGTCTCTAGGAGGTGAACTACTGTAACAGTTCAGTGTGTTATTGTGTCTCTCTAAGACTGAACTACTGTAACAGTTCAGTGTGTTATAGTGTCTCTAGGAGGTGAACTACTGTAACAGTTCAGTGTGTTATAGTGTCTCTAGGAGGTGAACTACTGTAACAGTTCAGTGTGTTATAGTGTCTCTAGGAGGTGAACTACTGTAACAGTTCAGTGTGTTATAGTGTCTCTAGGAGGTGAACTACTGTAACAGTTCAGTGTGTTATAGTGTCTCTAAGAGGTGAACTACTGTAACAGTTCAGTGTGTTATAGTGTCTCTAGGAGGTGAACTACTGTAACAGTTCAGTGTGTTATAGTGTCTCTAGGAGGTGAACTACTGTAACAGTTCAGTGTTATAGTGTCACAAGAGGTGAACTACTGTAACAGTTCAGTGTACTGTTGTGTCTCAAGGAGGTGAACTACTGTAACAGTTCAGTGTGTTATAGTGTCTCTAAGAGGTGAACTACTGTAACAGTTCAGTGTGTTATTGTGTCTCTAGGAGGTGAACTACTGTAACAGTTCAGTGTGTTATAGTGTCTCTAGGAGGTGAACTACTGTAACAGTTCAGTGTGTTATAGTGTCTCTAGGAGGTGAACTACTGTAACAGTTCAGTGTGTTATAGTGTCTCTAGGAGGTGAACTACTGTAACAGTTCAGTGTGTTATAGTGTCTCTAGGAGGTGAACTACTGTAACAGTTCAGTGTGTTATAGTGTCTCTAGGAGGTGAACTACTGTAACAGTTCAGTGTGTTATAGTGTCTCTAGGAGGTGAACTACTGTAACAGTTCAGTGTGTTATTGTGTCTCTAAGAGGTGAACTACTGTAACAGTTCAGTGTGTTATTGTGTCTCTAGGAGGTGAACTACTGTAACAGTTCAGTGTGTTATTGTGTCTCTAGGAGGTGAACTACTGTAACAGTTCAGTGTGTTATAGTGTCTCTAGGAGGTGAACTACTGTAACAGTTCAGTGTGTTATAGTGTCTCTAGGAGGTGAACTACTGTAACAGTTCAGTGTGTTATTGTGTCTCTAGGAGGTGAACTACTGTAACAGTTCAGTGTGTTATAGTGTCTCTAGGAGGTGAACTACTGTAACAGTTCAGTGTGTTATAGTGTCTCTAGGAGGTGAACTACTGTAACAGTTCAGTGTGTTATAGTGTCTCTAGGAGGTGAACTACTGTAACAGTTCAGTGTGTTATAGTGTCTCTAGGAGGTGAACTACTGTAACAGTTCAGTGTGTTATAGTGTCTCTAGGAGGTGAACTACTGTAACAGTTCAGTGTGTTATAGTGTCTCTAGGAGGTGAACTACTGTAACAGTTCAGTGTGTTATAGTGTCTCTAGGAGGTGAACTACTGTAACAGTTCAGTGTGTTATAGTGTCTCTAGGAGGTGAACTACTGTAACAGTTCAGTGTGTTATAGTGTCTCTAGGAGGTGAACTACTGTAACAGTTCAGTGTGTTATAGTGTCTCTAGGAGGTGAACTACTGTAACAGTTCAGTGTGTTATAGTGTCTCTAGGAGGTGAACTACTGTAACAGTTCAGTGTGTTATAGTGTCTCTAGGAGGTGAACTACTGTAACAGTTCAGTGTGTTATTGTGTCTCTAGGAGGTGAACTACTGTAACAGTTCAGTGTGTTATTGTGTCTCTAGGAGGTGAACTACTGTAACAGTTCAGTGTGTTATAGTGTCTCTAGGAGGTGAACTACTGTAACAGTTCAGTGTGTTATAGTGTCTCTAGGAGGTGAACTACTGTAACAGTTCAGTGTGTTATAGTGTCTCTAGGAGGTGAACTACTGTAACAGTTCAGTGTGTTATAGTGTCACAATGAGGTGAACTACTGTAACAGTTCAGTGTGTTATAGTGTCTCTAGGAGGTGAACTACTGTAACAGTTCAGTGTGTTATAGTGTCACAATGAGGTGAACTACTGTAACAGTTCAGTGTGTTATTGTGTCTCTAGGAGGTGAACTACTGTAACAGTTCAGTGTGTTATAGTGTCTCTAGGAGGTGAACTACTGTAACAGTTCAGTGTGTTATAGTGTCTCTAGGAGGTGAACTACTGTAACAGTTCAGTGTGTTATAGTGTCTATAAGGAGGTGAACTACTGTAACAGTTCAGTGTGTTATAGTGTCTCTAGGAGGTGAACTACTGTAACAGTTCAGTGTGTTATAGTGTCTCTAGGAGGTGAACTACTGTAACAGTTCAGTGTGTTATTGTGTCTCTAGGAGGTGAACTACTGTAACAGTTCAGTGTGTTATAGTGTCTCTAGGAGGTGAACTACTGTAACAGTTCAGTGTGTTATTGTGTCTCTAGGAGGTGAACTACTGTAACAGTTCAGTGTGTTATAGTGTCTCTAGGAGGTGAACTACTGTAACAGTTCAGTGTGTTATAGTGTCTCTAGGAGGTGAACTACTGTAACAGTTCAGTGTGTTATAGTGTCTCTAGGAGGTGAACTACTGTAACAGTTCAGTGTGTTATAGTGTCTCTAGGAGGTGAACTACTGTAACAGTTCAGTGTGTTATAGTGTCTCTAGGAGGTGAACTACTGTAACAGTTCAGTGTGTTATACTGTCTGTGAGGTGAACTACTGTAACAGTTCAGTGTGTTATGTGTCTCTAGGAGGTGAACTACTGTAACAGTTCAGTGTGTTATAGTGTCTCTAGGAGGTGAACTACTGTAACAGTTCAGTGTGTTATAGTGTCTCTAGGAGGTGAACTACTGTAACAGTTCAGTGTGTTATAGTGTCTCTAGGAGGTGAACTACTGTAACAGTTCAGTGTGTTATAGTGTCTCTAGGAGGTGAACTACTGTAACAGTTCAGTGTGTTATAGTGTCTCTAGGAGGTGAACTACTGTAACAGTTCAGTGTGTTATAGTGTCTCTAGGAGGTGAACTACTGTAACAGTTCAGTGTGTTATTGTGTCTCTAGGAGGTGAACTACTGTAACAGTTCAGTGTGTTATTGTGTCTCTAGGAGGTGAACTACTGTAACAGTTCAGTGTGTTATAGTGTCTCTAGGAGGTGAACTACTGTAACAGTTCAGTGTGTTATAGTGTCTCTAGGAGGTGAACTACTGTAACAGTTCAGTGTGTTATAGTGTCTCTAGGAGGTGAACTACTGTAACAGTTCAGTGTGTTATTGTGTCTCTAGGAGGTGAACTACTGTAACAGTTCAGTGTGTTATTGTGTCTCTAGGAGGTGAACTACTGTAACAGTTCAGTGTGTTATAGTGTCTCTAGGAGGTGAACTACTGTAACAGTTCAGTGTGTTATAGTGTCTCTAGGAGGTGAACTACTGTAACAGTTCAGTGTGTTATAGTGTCTCTAGGAGGTGAACTACTGTAACAGTTCAGTGTGTTATAGTGTCTCTAGGAGGTGAACTACTGTAACAGTTCAGTGTGTTATAGTGTCTCTAGGAGGTGAACTACTGTAACAGTTCAGTGTGTTATAGTGTCTCTAGGAGGTGAACTACTGTAACAGTTCAGTGTGTTATTGTGTCTCTAGGAGGTGAACTACTGTAACAGTTCAGTGTGTTATTGTGTCTCTAGGAGGTGAACTACTGTAACAGTTCAGTGTGTTATTGTGTCTCTAGGAGGTGAACTACTGTAACAGTTCAGTGTGTTATAGTGTCTCTAGGAGGTGAACTACTGTAACAGTTCAGTGTGTTATAGTGTCTCTAGGAGGTGAACTACTGTAACAGTTCAGTGTGTTATAGTGTCTCTAGGAGGTGAACTACTGTAACAGTTCAGTGTGTTATTGTGTCTCTAGGAGGTGAACTACTGTAACAGTTCAGTGTTTATAGTGTCTCTAAGAGGTGAACTACTGTAACAGTTCAGTGTGTTATAGTGTCTCTAGGAGGTGAACTACTGTAACAGTTCAGTGTGTTATAGTGTCTCTAAGAGGTGAACTACTGTAACAGTTCAGTGTACTGTTGTGTCTCAAGGAGGTGAACTACTGTAACAGTTCAGTGTGTTATAGTGTCTCTAAGGAGGTGAACTACTGTAACAGTTCAGTGTGTTATTGTGTCTCTAGGAGGTGAACTACTGTAACAGTTCAGTGTGTTATAGTGTCTCTAGGAGGTGAACTACTGTAACAGTTCAGTGTGTTATAGTGTCTCTAGGAGGTGAACTACTGTAACAGTTCAGTGTGTTATAGTGTCTCTAGGAGGTGAACTACTGTAACAGTTCAGTGTGTTATAGTGTCTCTAGGAGGTGAACTACTGTAACAGTTCAGTGTGTTATTGTGTCTCTAGGAGGTGAACTACTGTAACAGTTCAGTGTGTTATAGTGTCTCTAGGAGGTGAACTACTGTAACAGTTCAGTGTGTTATAGTGTCTCTAGGAGGTGAACTACTGTAACAGTTCAGTGTGTTATTGTGTCTCTAGGAGGTGAACTACTGTAACAGTTCAGTGTGTTATAGTGTCTCTAGGAGGTGAACTACTGTAACAGTTCAGTGTGTTATTGTGTCTCTAGGAGGTGAACTACTGTAACAGTTCAGTGTGTTATAGTGTCTCTAGGAGGTGAACTACTGTAACAGTTCAGTGTGTTATAGTGTCTCTAGGAGGTGAACTACTGTAACAGTTCAGTGTACTGTTGTGTCTCATGAACTACTGTAACAGTTCAGTGTGTTATAGTGTCTCTCTAGGAGGTGAACTACTGTAACAGTTCAGTGTGTTATAGTGTCTCTAGGAGGTGAACTACTGTAACAGTTCAGTGTGTTATAGTGTCTCTAGGAGGTGAACTACTGTAACAGTTCAGTGTGTTATAGTGTCTCTAGGAGGTGAACTACTGTAACAGTTCAGTGTGTTATAGTGTCTCTAGGAGGTGAACTACTGTAACAGTTCAGTGTGTTATAGTGTCTCTAGGAGGTGAACTACTGTAACAGTTCAGTGTGTTATAGTGTCTCTAGGAGGTGAACTACTGTAACAGTTCAGTGTGTTATAGTGTCTCTAGGAGGTGAACTACTGTAACAGTTCAGTGTGTTATAGTGTCTCTAGGAGGTGAACTACTGTAACAGTTCAGTGTGTTATAGTGTCTCTAGGAGGTGAACTACTGTAACAGTTCAGTGTGTTATAGTGTCTCTAGGAGGTGAACTACTGTAACAGTTCAGTGTGTTATAGTGTCTCTAGGAGGTGAACTACTGTAACAGTTCAGTGTGTTATAGTGTCTCTAGGAGGTGAACTACTGTAACAGTTCAGTGTGTTATAGTGTCTCTAGGAGGTGAACTACTGTAACAGTTCAGTGTGTTATAGTGTCTCTAGGAGGTGAACTACTGTAACAGTTCAGTGTGTTATAGTGTCTCTAGGAGGTGAACTACTGTAACAGTTCAGTGTGTTATAGTGTCTCTAGGAGGTGAACTACTGTAACAGTTCAGTGTGTTATAGTGTCTCTAGGAGGTGAACTACTGTAACAGTTCAGTGTGTTATAGTGTCTCTAGGAGGTGAACTACTGTAACAGTTCAGTGTGTTATTGTGTCTCTAGGAGGTGAACTACTGTAACAGTTCAGTGTGTTATAGTGTCTCTAGTAACAGTTCAGTGTGTTATTGTGTCTCTAGGAGGTGAACTACTGTAACAGTTCAGTGTGTTATTGTGTCTCTAGGAGGTGAACTACTGTAACAGTTCAGTGTGTTATAGTGTCTCTAGGAGGTGAACTACTGTAACAGTTCAGTGTGTTATAGTGTCTCTAAGAGGTGAACTACTGTAACAGTTCAGTGTGTTATAGTGTCTCTAGGAGGTGAACTACTGTAACAGTTCAGTGTGTTATAGTGTCTCTAGGAGGTGAACTACTGTAACAGTTCAGTGTGTTATAGTGTCTCTAGGAGGTGAACTACTGTAACAGTTCAGTGTGTTATAGTGTCTCTAGGAGGTGAACTACTGTAACAGTTCAGTGTACTGTTGTGTCTCTAAGAGGTGAACTACTGTAACAGTTCAGTGTGTTATAGTGTCTCTAATAGGTGAACTACTGTAACAGTTCAGTGTGTTATAGTGTCTCTAGGAGGTGAACTACTGTAACAGTTCAGTGTGTTATAGTGTCTCTAGGAGGTGAACTACTGTAACAGTTCAGTGTGTTATAGTGTCTCTAGGAGGTGAACTACTGTAACAGTTCAGTGTGTTATTGTGTCTCTAGGAGGTGAACTACTGTAACAGTTCAGTGTGTTATTGTGTCTCTAGGAGGTGAACTACTGTAACAGTTCAGTGTGTTATAGTGTCTCTAGGAGGTGAACTACTGTAACAGTTCAGTGTGTTATAGTGTCTCTAGGAGGTGAACTACTGTAACAGTTCAGTGTGTTATAGTGTCTCTAGGAGGTGAACTACTGTAACAGTTCAGTGTGTTATAGTGTCTCTAGGAGGTGAACTACTGTAACAGTTCAGTGTGTTATAGTGTCTCTAGGAGGTGAACTACTGTAACAGTTCAGTTTGTTATAGTGTCACAATGAGGTGAACTACTGTAACAGTTCAGTGTGTTGTAGTGTCTCTAAGAGGTGAACTACTGTAACAGTTCAGTGTGTTATAGTGTCTCTAGAGAGGAACTACTGTAACAGTTCAGTGTGTTATAGTGTCTCTAGGAGGTGAACTACTGTAACAGTTCAGTGTGTTATAGTGTCTCTAGGAGGTGAACTACTGTAACAGTTCAGTGTGTTATAGTGTCTCTAGGAGGTGAACTACTGTAACAGTTCAGTGTGTTATAGTGTCTCTAGGAGGTGAACTACTGTAACAGTTCAGTGTGTTATAGTGTCTCTAGGAGGTGAACTACTGTAACAGTTCAGTGTGTTATTGTGTCTCTAGGAGGTGAACTACTGTAACAGTTCAGTGTGTTAAGGAGGTGAACTGTAACAGTTCAGTGTGTTATAGTGTCTCTAGGAGGTGAACTACTGTAACAGTTCAGTGTGAGTTATTGTGTCTCTAGGAGGTGAACTACTGTAACAGTTCAGTGTGTTATAGTCTCTAGGAGGTGAACTACTGTAACAGTTCAGTGTGTTATAGTGTCTCTAGGAGGTGAACTACTGTAACAGTTCAGTGTGTTATTGTGTCTCTAGGAGGTGAACTACTGTAACAGTTCAGTGTGTTATAGTGTCTCTAGGAGGTGAACTACTGTAACAGTTCAGTGTGTTATAGTGTCTCTAGGAGGTGAACTACTGTAACAGTTCAGTGTGTTATAGTGTCTCTAGGAGGTGAACTACTGTAACAGTTCAGTGTGTTATTGTGTCTCTAGGAGGTGAACTACTGTAACAGTTCAGTGTGTTATAGTGTCTCTAGGAGGTGAACTACTGTAACAGTTCAGTGTGTTATAGTGTCTCTAGGAGGTGAACTACTGTAACAGTTCAGTGTGTTATTGTGTCTCTAGGAGGTGAACTACTGTAACAGTTCAGTGTGTTATAGTGTCTCTAGGAGGTGAACTACTGTAACAGTTCAGTGTGTTATAGTGTCTCTAGGAGGTGAACTACTGTAACAGTTCAGTGTGTTATAGTGTCTCTAGGAGGTGAACTACTGTAACAGTTCAGTGTGTTATAGTGTCTCAAGGAGGTGAACTACTGTAACAGTTCAGTGTGTTTGTAGTGTCTCTAAGGAGGTGAACTACTGTAACAGTTCAGTGTGTTATAGTGTCTCTACAAGAGGTGAACTACTGTAACAGTTCAGTGTGTTATTGTGTCTCTAGGAGGTGAACTACTGTAACAGTTCAGTGTGTTATAGTGTCTCTAGGAGGTGAACTACTGTAACAGTTCAGTGTGTTATAGTGTCTCTAGGAGGTGAACTACTGTAACAGTTCAGTGTGTTATTGTGTCTCTAGGAGGTGAACTACTGTAACAGTTCAGTGTGTTATAGTGTCTCTAGGAGGTGAACTACTGTAACAGTTCAGTGTGTTATAGTGTCTCTAGGAGGTGAACTACTGTAACAGTTCAGTGTGTTATAGTGTCTCTAGGAGGTGAACTACTGTAACAGTTCAGTGTGTTATAGTGTCTCTAGGAGGTGAACTACTGTAACAGTTCAGTGTGTTATTGTGTCTCTAGGAGGTGAACTACTGTAACAGTTCAGTGTGTTATTGTGTCTCTAGGAGGTGAACTACTGTAACAGTTCAGTGTGTTATAGTGTGTCTCTAACAGGTGAACTACTGTAACAGTTCAGTGTGTTATAGTGTCTCTAGGAGGTGAACTACTGTAACAGTTCAGTGTGTTATAGTGTCTCTAGGAGGTGAACTACTGTAACAGTTCAGTGTGTTATAGTGTCTCTAGGAGGTGAACTACTGTAACAGTTCAGTGTGTTATAGTGTCTCTAGGAGGTGAACTACTGTAACAGTTCAGTGTGTTATAGTGTCTCTAGGAGGTGAACTACTGTAACAGTTCAGTGTGTTATAGTGTCTCTAGGAGGTGAACTACTGTAACAGTTCAGTGTGTTATAGTGTCTCTAGGAGGTGAACTACTGTAACAGTTCAGTGTGTTATAGTGTCTCTAGGAGGTGAACTACTGTAACAGTTCAGTGTGTTATAGTGTCTCTAGGAGGTGAACTACTGTAACAGTTCAGTGTGTTATAGTGTCTCTAGGAGGTGAACTACTGTAACAGTTCAGTGTGTTATAGTGTCTCTAGGAGGTGAACTACTGTAACAGTTCAGTGTGTTATAGTGTCTCTAGGAGGTGAACTACTGTAACAGTTCAGTGTGTTATAGTGTCTCTAGGAGGTGAACTACTGTAACAGTTCAGTGTGTTATAGTGTCTCTAGGAGGTGAACTACTGTAACAGTTCAGTGTGTTATTGTGTCTCTAGGAGGTGAACTACTGTAACAGTTCAGTGTGTTATAGTGTCTCTAGGAGGTGAACTACTGTAACAGTTCAGTGTGTTATAGTGTCTCTAGGAGGTGAACTACTGTAACAGTTCAGTGTGTTATAGTGTCTCTAGGAGGTGAACTACTGTAACAGTTCAGTGTGTTATTGTGTCTCTAGGAGGTGAACTACTGTAACAGTTCAGTGTGTTATTGTGTCTCTAGGAGGTGAACTACTGTAACAGTTCAGTGTGTTATAGTGTCTCTAGGAGGTGAACTACTGTAACAGTTCAGTGTGTTATTGTGTCTCTAGGAGGTGAACTACTGTAACAGTTCAGTGTGTTATAGTGTCTCTAGGAGGTGAACTACTGTAACAGTTCAGTGTGTTATAGTGTCTCTAGGAGGTGAACTACTGTAACAGTTCAGTGTGTTATAGTGTCTCTAGGAGGTGAACTACTGTAACAGTTCAGTGTGTTATAGTGTCTCTAGGAGGTGAACTACTGTAACAGTTCAGTGTGTTATAGTGTCTCTAGGAGGTGAACTACTGTAACAGTTCAGTGTGTTATAGTGTCTCTAGGAGGTGAACTACTGTAACAGTTCAGTGTGTTATAGTGTCTCTAGGAGGTGAACTACTGTAACAGTTCAGTGTGTTATTGTGTCTCTAGGAGGTGAACTACTGTAACAGTTCAGTGTGTTATTGTGTCTCTAGGAGGTGAACTACTGTAACAGTTCAGTGTGTTATAGTGTCTCTAATGAGGTGAACTACTGTAACAGTTCAGTGTGTTATTGTGTCTCTAGGAGGTGAACTACTGTAACAGTTCAGTGTGTTATAGTGTCTCTAGGAGGTGAACTACTGTAACAGTTCAGTGTGTTATAGTGTCTCTAGGAGGTGAACTACTGTAACAGTTCAGTGTGTTATAGTGTCTCTAGGAGGTGAACTACTGTAACAGTTCAGTGTGTTATAGTGTCTCTAGGAGGTGAACTACTGTAACAGTTCAGTGTGTTATAGTGTCTCTAGGAGGTGAACTACTGTAACAGTTCAGTGTGTTATAGTGTCTCTAGGAGGTGAACTACTGTAACAGTTCAGTGTGTTATTGTGTCTCTAGGAGGTGAACTACTGTAACAGTTCAGTGTGTTATTGTGTCTCTAGGAGGTGAACTACTGTAACAGTTCAGTGTGTTATAGTGTCTCTAGGAGGTGAACTACTGTAACAGTTCAGTGTGTTATAGTCTCTAGGAGGTGAACTACTGTAACAGTTCAGTGTGTTATTGTGTCTCTAGGAGGTGAACTACTGTAACAGTTCAGTGTGTTATAGTGTCTCTAGGAGGTGAACTACTGTAACAGTTCAGTGTGTTATTGTGTCTCTAGGAGGTGAACTACTGTAACAGTTCAGTGTGTTATAGTGTCTCTAGGAGGTGAACTACTGTAACAGTTCAGTGTGTTATAGTGTCTCTAGTGAACTACTGTAACAGTTCAGTAGTTGAGGAGGTGAACTACTGTAACAGTTCAGTGTGTTATTGTGTCTCTAGGAGGTGAACTACTGTAACAGTTCAGTGTGTTATAGTGTCTCTAGGAGGTGAACTACTGTAACAGTTCAGTGTGTTATAGTGTCTCTAAGAGGTGAACTACTGTAACAGTTCAGTGTGTTATAGTGTCTATAAGGAGGTGAACTACTGTAACAGTTCAGTGTGTTATTGTGTCTCTAGGAGGTGAACTACTGTAACAGTTCAGTGTGTTATAGTGTCTCTAGGAGGTGAACTACTGTAACAGTTCAGTGTGTTATAGTGTCTCTAGGAGGTGAACTACTGTAACAGTTCAGTGTGTTATAGTGTCTCTAGGAGGTGAACTACTGTAACAGTTCAGTGTGTTATTGTGTCTCTAGGAGGTGAACTACTGTAACAGTTCAGTGTGTTATTGTGTCTCTAGGAGGTGAACTACTGTAACAGTTCAGTGTGTTATAGTGTCTCTAGGAGGTGAACTACTGTAACAGTTCAGTGTGTTATAGTGTCTCTAGGAGGTGAACTACTGTAACAGTTCAGTGTGTTATTGTGTCTCTAGGAGGTGAACTACTGTAACAGTTCAGTGTGTTATTGTGTCTCTAGGAGGTGAACTACTGTAACAGTTCAGTGTGTTATAGTGTCTCTAGGAGGTGAACTACTGTAACAGTTCAGTGTGTTATAGTGTCTCTAGGAGGTGAACTACTGTAACAGTTCAGTGTGTTATTGTGTCTCTAGGAGGTGAACTACTGTAACAGTTCAGTGTGTTATAGTGTCTCTAGGAGGTGAACTACTGTAACAGTTCAGTGTGTTATAGTGTCTCTAGGAGGTGAACTACTGTAACAGTTCAGTGTGTTATAGTGTCTCTAAGAGGTGAACTACTGTAACAGTTCAGTGTGTTATAGTGTCTCTAGGAGGTGAACTACTGTAACAGTTCAGTGTGTTATAGTGTCTCTAGGAGGTGAACTACTGTAACAGTTCAGTGTGTTATAGTGTCTCTAGGAGGTGAACTACTGTAACAGTTCAGTGTGTTATAGTGTCTCTAGGAGGTGAACTACTGTAACAGTTCAGTGTGTTATAGTGTCTCTAGGAGGTGAACTACTGTAACAGTTCAGTGTGTTATAGTGTCTCTAGGAGGTGAACTACTGTAACAGTTCAGTGTGTTATTGTGTCTCTAGGAGGTGAACTACTGTAACAGTTCAGTGTGTTATAGTGTCTCTAGGAGGTGAACTACTGTAACAGTTCAGTGTGTTATAGTGTCTCTAGGAGGTGAACTACTGTAACAGTTCAGTGTGTTATTGTGTCTCTAGGAGGTGAACTACTGTAACAGTTCAGTGTGTTATAGTGTCTCTAGGAGGTGAACTACTGTAACAGTTCAGTGTGTTATAGTGTCTCTAGGAGGTGAACTACTGTAACAGTTCAGTGTGTTATAGTGTCTCTAGGAGGTGAACTACTGTAACAGTTCAGTGTGTTATTGTGTCTCTAGGAGGTGAACTACTGTAACAGTTCAGTGTGTTATTGTGTCTCTAGGAGGTGAACTACTGTAACAGTTCAGTGTGTTATAGTGTCTCTAGGAGGTGAACTACTGTAACAGTTCAGTGTGTTATAGTGTCTCTAGGAGGTGAACTACTGTAACAGTTCAGTGTGTTATAGTGTCTCTAGGAGGTGAACTACTGTAACAGTTCAGTGTGTTATTGTGTCTCTAGGAGGTGAACTACTGTAACAGTTCAGTGTGTTATAGTGTCTCTAGGAGGTGAACTACTGTAACAGTTCAGTGTGTTATAGTGTCTCTAGGAGGTGAACTACTGTAACATTTCAGTGTGTTATAGTGTCTCAATGAGGTGAACTACTGTAACAGTTCAGTGTGTTATAGTGTCTCTAGGAGGTGAACTACTGTAACAGTTCAGTGTGTTATAGTGTCTCTAGGAGGGGAACTACTGTAACAGTTCAGTGTGTTATAGTGTCTCTAGGAGGTGAACTACTGTAACAGTTCAGTGTGTTATAGTGTCTCTAGGAGGTGAACTACTGTAACAGTTCAGTGTGTTATAGTCTCTAGGAGGTGAACTACTGTAACAGTTCAGTGTGTTATTGTGTCTCTAGGAGGTGAACTACTGTAACAGTTCAGTGTGTTATAGTGTCTCTAGGAGGTGAACTACTGTAACAGTTCAGTGTGTTATTGTGTCTCTAGGAGGTGAACTACTGTAACAGTTCAGTGTGTTATTGTGTCTCTAGGAGGTGAACTACTGTAACAGTTCAGTGTGTTATAGTGTCTCTAGGAGGTGAACTACTGTAACAGTTCAGTGTGTTATTGTGTCTCTAGGAGGTGAACTACTGTAACAGTTCAGTGTGTTATTGTGTCTCTAGGAGGTGAACTACTGTAACAGTTCAGTGTGTTATAGTGTCTCTAGGAGGTGAACTACTGTAACAGTTCAGTGTGTTATTGTGTCTCTAGGAGGTGAACTACTGTAACAGTTCAGTGTGTTATAGTGTCTCTAGGAGGTGAACTACTGTAACAGTTCAGTGTGTTATAGTGTCTCTAAGAGGTGAACTACTGTAACAGTTCAGTGTACTGTTGTGTCTCTAGGAGGTGAACTACTGTAACAGTTCAGTGTGTTATAGTGTCTCTAGGAGGTGAACTACTGTAACAGTTCAGTGTGTTATAGTGTCTCTAGGAGGTGAACTACTGTAACAGTTCAGTGTGTTATAGTGTCTCTAAGAGGTGAACTACTGTAACAGTTCAGTGTGTTATAGTGTCTCAGAGGTGAACTACTGTAACAGTTCAGTGTGTTATAGTGTCTCTAGGAGGTGAACTACTGTAACAGTTCAGTGTGTTATAGTGTCTCTAGGAGGTGAACTACTGTAACAGTTCAGTGTGTTATAGTGTCTCTAGGAGGTGAACTACTGTAACAGTTCAGTGTGTTATAGTGTCTCTAGGAGGTGAACTACTGTAACAGTTCAGTGTGTTATTGTGTCTCTAGGAGGTGAACTACTGTAACAGTTCAGTGTGTTATTGTGTCTCTAGGAGGTGAACTACTGTAACAGTTCAGTGTGTTATAGTGTCTCTAGGAGGTGAACTACTGTAACAGTTCAGTGTGTTATTGTGTCTCTAGGAGGTGAACTACTGTAACAGTTCAGTGTGTTATAGTGTCTCTAGGAGGTGAACTACTGTAACAGTTCAGTGTGTTATTGTGTCTCTAGGAGGTGAACTACTGTAACAGTTCAGTGTGTTATAGTGTCTCTAGGAGGTGAACTACTGTAACAGTTCAGTGTGTTATAGTGTCACTAGGAGGTGAACTACTGTAACAGTTCAGTGTGTTATAGTGTCTCTAAGAGGTGAACTACTGTAACAGTTCAGTGTGTTATTGTGTCTCTAGGAGGTGAACTACTGTAACAGTTCAGTGTGTTATAGTGTCTCTAGGAGGTGAACTACTGTAACAGTTCAGTGTGTTATAGTGTCTCTAGGAGGTGAACTACTGTAACAGTTCAGTGTGTTATAGTGTCTCTAGAGGTGAACTACTGTAACAGTTCAGTGTGTTATAGTGTCTCTAGGAGGTGAACTACTGTAACAGTTCAGTGTGTTATAGTGTCTCTAGGAGGTGAACTACTGTAACAGTTCAGTGTGTTATAGTGTCTCTAGGAGGTGAACTACTGTAACAGTTCAGTGTGTTATAGTGTCTCTAGGAGGTGAACTACTGTAACAGTTCAGTGTGTTATTGTGTCTCTAGGAGGTGAACTACTGTAACAGTTCAGTGTGTTATAGTGTCTCTAGGAGGTGAACTACTGTAACAGTTCAGTGTGTTATTGTGTCTCTAGGAGGTGAACTACTGTAACAGTTCAGTGTGTTATAGTGTCTCTAGGAGGTGAACTACTGTAACAGTTCAGTGTGTTATTGTGTCTCTAGGAGGTGAACTACTGTAACAGTTCAGTGTGTTATTGTGTCTCTAGGAGGTGAACTACTGTAACAGTTCAGTGTGTTATTGTGTCTCTAGGAGGTGAACTACTGTAACAGTTCAGTGTGTTATTGTGTCTCTAGGAGGTGAACTACTGTAACAGTTCAGTGTGTTATTGTGTCTCTAGGAGGTGAACTACTGTAACAGTTCAGTGTGTTATAGTGTCACAATGAGGTGAACTACTGTAACAGTTCAGTGTGTTATAGTGTCTCTAGGAGGTGAACTACTGTAACAGTTCAGTGTGTTATAGTGTCTCTAGGAGGTGAACTACTGTAACAGTTCAGTGTGTTATTGTGTCTCTAGGAGGTGAACTACTGTAACAGTTCAGTGTGTTATTGTGTCTCTAGGAGGTGAACTACTGTAACAGTTCAGTGTGTTATAGTGTCTCTAGGAGGTGAACTACTGTAACAGTTCAGTGTGTTATTGTGTCTCTAGGAGGTGAACTACTGTAACAGTTCAGTGTGTTATAGTGTCTCTAGGAGGTGAACTACTGTAACAGTTCAGTGTGTTATAGTGTCTCTAGGAGGTGAACTACTGTAACAGTTCAGTGTGTTATTGTGTCTCTAGGAGGTGAACTACTGTAACAGTTCAGTGTGTTATAGTGTCTCTAGGAGGTGAACTACTGTAACAGTTCAGTGTGTTATTGTGTCTCTAGAGGTGAACTACTGTAACAGTTCAGTGTGTTATTGTGTCTCTAGGAGGTGAACTACTGTAACAGTTCAGTGTGTTATTGTGTCTCTAGGAGGTGAACTACTGTAACAGTTCATAGATTATAGTGTCTCTAAGAGGTGAACTACTGTAAGAGTTCAGTGTGTTATTGTGTCTCTAGGAGGTGAACTACTGTAAGAGTTCAGTGTGTTATTGTGTCTCTAGGAGGTGAACTACTGTAACAGTTCAGTGTGTTATAGTGTCTCTAGGAGGTGAACTACTGTAACATTTCAGTGTGTTATAGTGTCTCTAGGAGGTGAACTACTGTAACAGTTCAGTGTGTTATAGTGTCTCTAGGAGGTGAACTACTGTAACAGTTCAGTGTGTTATAGTGTCTCTAGGAGGTGAACTACTGTAACAGTTCAGTGTGTTATAGTGTCTCTAGGAGGTGAACTACTGTAACAGTTCAGTGTGTTATAGTGTCTCTAGGAGGTGAACTACTGTAACAGTTCAGTGTGTTATTGTGTCTCTAGGAGGTGAACTACTGTAACAGTTCAGTGTGTTATTGTGTCTCTAGGAGGTGAACTACTGTAACAGTTCAGTGTGTTATAGTGTCTCTAGGAGGTGAACTACTGTAACAGTTCAGTGTGTTATAGTGTCTCTAGGAGGTGAACTACTGTAACAGTTCAGTGTGTTATAGTGTCTCTAGGAGGTGAACTACTGTAACAGTTCAGTGTGTTATAGTGTCACTAGGAGGTGAACTACTGTAACAGTTCAGTGTGTTATAGTGTCTCTAGGAGGTGAACTACTGTAACAGTTCAGTGTGTTATAGTGTCTCTAGGAGGTGAACTACTGTAACAGTTCAGTGTGTTATAGTGTCTCTAGGAGGTGAACTACTGTAACAGTTCAGTGTGTTATTGTGTCTCTAGGAGGTGAACTACTGTAACAGTTCAGTGTGTTATAGTGTCTCTAGGAGGTGAACTACTGTAACAGTTCAGTGTGTTATAGTGTCTATAAGGAGGTGAACTACTGTAACAGTTCAGTGTGTTATAGTGTCTCTAGGAGGTGAACTACTGTAACAGTTCAGTGTGTTATAGTGTCTCTAGGAGGTGAACTACTGTAACAGTTCAGTGTTATTGTGTCTCTAGGAGGTGAACTACTGTAACAGTTCAGTGTGTTATTGTGTCTCTAGGAGGTGAACTACTGTAACAGTTCAGTGTGTTATTGTGTCTCTAGGAGGTGAACTACTGTAACAGTTCAGTGTGTTATTGTGTCTCTAGGAGGTGAACTACTGTAACAGTTCAGTGTGTTATTGTGTCTCTAGGAGGTGAACTACTGTAACAGTTCAGTGTGTTATTGTGTCTCTAGGAGGTGAACTACTGTAACAGTTCAGTGTGTTATTGTGTCTCTAGGAGGTGAACTACTGTAACAGTTCAGTGTGTTATAGTGTCTCTAGGAGGTGAACTACTGTAACAGTTCAGTGTGTTATTGTGTCTCTAGGAGGTGAACTACTGTAACAGTTCAGTGTGTTATTGTGTCTCTAGGAGGTGAACTACTGTAACAGTTCAGTGTGTTATAGTGTCTCTAGGAGGTGAACTACTGTAACAGTTCAGTGTGTTATTGTGTCTCTAGGAGGTGAACTACTGTAACAGTTCAGTGTGTTATTGTGTCTCTAGGAGGTGAACTACTGTAACAGTTCAGTGTGTTATTGTGTCTCTAGGAGGTGAACTACTGTAACAGTTCAGTGTGTTATAGTGTCTCTAGGAGGTGAACTACTGTAACAGTTCAGTGTGTTATTGTGTCTCTAGGAGGTGAACTACTGTAACAGTTCAGTGTGTTATTGTGTCTCTAGGAGGTGAACTACTGTAACAGTTCAGTGTGTTATAGTGTCTCTAGGAGGTGAACTACTGTAACAGTTCAGTGTGTTATAGTGTCTCTAGGAGGTGAACTACTGTAACAGTTCAGTGTGTTATGTGTCTCTAGGAGGTGAACTACTGTAACAGTTCAGTGTGTTATAGTGTCTCTAGGAGGTGAACTACTGTAACAGTTCAGTGTGTTATAGTGTCTCTAGGAGGTGAACTACTGTAACAGTTCAGTGTGTTATAGTGTCTCTAGGAGGTGAACTACTGTAACAGTTCAGTGTGTTATTGTGTCTCTAAGGAGGTGAACTACTGTAACAGTTCAGTGTGTTATAGTGTCTCTCACGAAGAGGTGAACTACTGTAACAGTTCAGTGTGTTATAGTGTCTCTAGGAGGTGAACTACTGTAACAGTTCAGTGTGTTATAGTGTCTCTAGGAGGTGAACTACTGTAACAGTTCAGTGTGTTATAGTGTCTCTAGGAGGTGAACTACTGTAACAGTTCAGTGTGTTATAGTGTCTCTAGGAGGTGAACTACTGTAACAGTTCAGTGTGTTATTGTGTCTCTCACTAAGACATGAAATACTGTAACAGTTCAGTGTTATTGTGTCTCTAGGAGGTGAACTACTGTAACAGTTCAGTGTGTTATAGTGTCTCTAGGAGGTGAACTACTGTAACAGTTCAGTGTGTTATTGTGTCTCTAGGAGGTGAACTACTGTAACAGTTCAGTGTGTTATAGTGTCTCTAGGAGGTGAACTACTGTAACAGTTCAGTGTGTTATAGTGTCTCTAGGAGGTGAACTACTGTAACAGTTCAGTGTGTTATAGTGTCTCAAGGAGGTGAACTACTGTAACAGTTCAGTGTGTTATAGTGTCACAATGAGGTGAACTACTGTAACAGTTCAGTGTGTTATAGTGTCTCTAGGAGGTGAACTACTGTAACAGTTCAGTGTGTTATAGTGTCTCTAGAAGGTGAACTACTGTAACAGTTCAGTGTGAACTTGTATTCAGTGTCTCTCAGGAGGTGAACTACTGTAACAGTTCAGTGTGTTATAGTGTCTCTCAGTGAACTACTGTAACAGTTCAGTGTGTTATTGTGTCTCTAGGAGGTGAACTACTGTAACAGTTCAGTGTGTTATAGTGTCTCTAGGAGGTGAACTACTGTAACAGTTCAGTGTATTATAGTGTCTCTAGGAGGTGAACTACTGTAACAGTTCAGTGTGTTATTGTGTCTCTAGGAGGTGAACTACTGTAACAGTTCAGTGTGTTATTGTGTCTCTAGGAGGTGAACTACTGTAACAGTTCAGTGTGTTATAGTGTCTCTAGGAGGTGAACTACTGTAACAGTTCAGTGTGTTATTGTGTCTCTAGGAGGTGAACTACTGTAACAGTTCAGTGTGTTATTGTGTCTCTAGGAGGTGAACTACTGTAACAGTTCAGTGTGTTATTGTGTCTCTAGGAGGTGAACTACTGTAACAGTTCAGTGTGTTATTGTGTCTCTAGGAGGTGAACTACTGTAACAGTTCAGTGTGTTATTGTGTCTCTAGGAGGTGAACTACTGTAACAGTTCAGTGTGTTATTGTGTCTCTAGGAGGTGAACTACTGTAACAGTTCAGTGTGTTATTGTGTCTCTAGGAGGTGAACTACTGTAACAGTTCAGTGTGTTATAGTGTCTAGGAGGTGAACTACTGTAACAGTTCAGTGTGTTATTGTGTCTCTAGGAGGTGAACTACTGTAACAGTTCAGTGTGTTATAGTGTCTCTAGGAGGTGAACTACTGTAACAGTTCAGTGTGTGTATGTGTCTCAAGGAGGTGAACTACTGTAACAGTTCAGTGTGTTATAGTGTCTCTAGGAGGTGAACTACTGTAACAGTTCAGTGTGTTATAGTGTCTCTAGGAGGTGAACTACTGTAACAGTTCAGTGTGTTATGTGTCTCAAGGAGGTGAACTACTGTAACAGTTCAGTGTGTTATAGTGTCTCTCAGGAGGTGAACTACTGTAACAGTTCAGTGTGTTATAGTGTCTCAAGGAGGTGAACTACTGTAACAGTTCAGTGTGTTATTGTGTCTCTCACTAAGACATGAAATACTGTAACAGTTCAGTGTGTTATTGTGTCTCTAGGAGGTGAACTACTGTAACAGTTCAGTGTGTTATAGTGTCTCTAGGAGGTGAACTACTGTAACAGTTCAGTGTGTTATAGTGTCTCTAGGAGGTGAACTACTGTAACAGTTCAGTGTGTTATTGTGTCTCTAGGAGGTGAACTACTGTAACAGTTCAGTGTGTTATAGTGTCTCTAGGAGGTGAACTACTGTAACAGTTCAGTGTGTTATAGTGTCTCTAGGAGGTGAACTACTGTAACAGTTCAGTGTGTTATAGTGTCTCAAGGAGGTGAACTACTGTAACAGTTCAGTGTGTTATAGTGTCTCTAAGAGGTGAACTACTGTAACAGTTCAGTGTGTTATAGTGTCTCTAGGAGGTGAACTACTGTAACAGTTCAGTGTGTTATAGTGTCTCTAGGAGGTGAACTACTGTAACAGTTCAGTGTGTTATAGTGTCTCTAGGAGGTGAACTACTGTAACAGTTCAGTGTGTTATAGTGTCACAATGAGGTGAACTACTGTAACAGTTCAGTGTGTTATAGTGTCTCTAAGAGGTGAACTACTGTAACAGTTCAGTGTGTTATAGTGTCTCTAGAGGTGAACTACTGTAACAGTTCAGTGTGTTATAGTGTCACTAAAGGTGAACTACTGTAACAGTTCAGTGTGTTATAGTGTCTCTAGAGGTGAACTACTGTAACAGTTCAGTATGTTATACTGTCACAATGAGGTGAACTACTGTAACAGTTCAGTGTGTTATTGTGTCTCAAGGAGGTGAACTACTGTAACAGTTCAGTGTGTTATAGTGTCTCTCACGAACTGAAATACTGTAACAGTTCAGTGTGTTATTGTGTCTCTAGGAGGTGAACTACTGTAACAGTTCAGTGTGTTATTGTGTCTCTAGGAGGTGAACTACTGTAACAGTTCAGTGTGTTATAGTGTCTCTAGGAGGTGAACTACTGTAACAGTTCAGTGTGTTATAGTGTCTCTAGGAGGTGAACTACTGTAACAGTTCAGTGTGTTATAGTGTCTCTAGGAGGTGAACTACTGTAACAGTTCAGTGTGTTATAGTGTCTCTAGGAGGTGAACTACTGTAACAGTTCAGTGTGTTATTGTGTCTCTAGGAGGTGAACTACTGTAACAGTTCAGTGTGTTATAGTGTCTCTAGGAGGTGAACTACTGTAACAGTTCAGTGTGTTATTGTGTCTCTAGGAGGTGAACTACTGTAACAGTTCAGTGTGTTATTGTGTCTCTAGGAGGTGAACTACTGTAACAGTTCAGTGTGTTATAGTGTCTCTAGGAGGTGAACTACTGTAACAGTTCAGTGTGTTATTGTGTCTCTAGGAGGTGAACTACTGTAACAGTTCAGTGTGTTATAGTGTCTCTAGGAGGTGAACTACTGTAACAGTTCAGTGTGTTATTGTGTCTCTAGGAGGTGAACTACTGTAACAGTTCAGTGTGTTATTGTGTCTCTAGGAGGTGAACTACTGTAACAGTTCAGTGTGTTATTGTGTCTCTAGGAGGTGAACTACTGTAACAGTTCAGTGTGTTATTGTGTCTCTAGGAGGTGAACTACTGTAACAGTTCAGTGTGTTATTGTGTCTCTAGGAGGTGAACTACTGTAACAGTTCAGTGTGTTATAGTGTCTCTAGGAGGTGAACTACTGTAACAGTTCAGTGTGTTATAGTGTCTCTAGGAGGTGAACTACTGTAACAGTTCAGTGTGTTATAGTGTCTCTAGGAGGTGAACTACTGTAACAGTTCAGTGTGTTATAGTGTCTCTAGGAGGTGAACTACTGTAACAGTTCAGTGTGTTATAGTGTCTCTAGGAGGTGAACTACTGTAACAGTTCAGTGTACTGTTGTGTCTCAAGGAGGTGAACTACTGTAACAGTTCAGTGTGTTATAGTGTCTCTCACGAAGACGTGAACTACTGTAACAGTTCAGTGTGTTATAGTGTCTCTAGGAGGTGAACTACTGTAACAGTTCAGTGTGTTATAGTGTCTCTAAGAGGTGAACTACTGTAACAGTTCAGTGTGTTATAGTGTCTCTCATTAAGATGTGAAATACTGTAACAGTTCAGTGTGTTATAGTGTCTCTAAGGAGGTGAACTACTGTAACAGTTCAGTGTGTTATTGTGTCTCTAGGAGGTGAACTACTGTAACAGTTCAGTGTGTTATTGTGTCTCTAGGAGGTGAACTACTGTAACAGTTCAGTGTGTTATAGTGTCTCTAGGAGGTGAACTACTGTAACAGTTCAGTGTGTTATAGTGTCTCTAGGAGGTGAACTACTGTAACAGTTCAGTGTGTTATAGTGTCTCTAGGAGGTGAACTACTGTAACAGTTCAGTGTGTTATAGTGTCTCTAGGAGGTGAACTACTGTAACAGTTCAGTGTGTTATAGTGTCACAATGAGGTGAACTACTGTAACAGTTCAGTGTGTTATAGTGTCACAATGAGGTGAACTACTGTAACAGTTCAGTGTACTGTTGTGTCTCAAGGAGGTGAACTACTGTAACAGTTCAGTGTGTTATAGTGTCTCTAGAGGTGAACTACTGTAACAGTTCAGTGTGTTATAGTGTCACAATGAGGTGAACTACTGTAACAGTTCAGTGTACTGTTGTGTCTCAAGGAGGTGAACTACTGTAACAGTTCAGTGTGTTATAGTGTCTCTAGGAGGTGAACTACTGTAACAGTTCAGTGTGTTATAGTGTCTCTAGGAGGTGAACTACTGTAACAGTTCAGTGTGTTATAGTGTCTCTAGGAGGTGAACTACTGTAACAGTTCAGTGTGTTATAGTGTCTCTAGGAGGTGAACTACTGTAACAGTTCAGTGTGTTATTGTGTCTCTAGGAGGTGAACTACTGTAACAGTTCAGTGTGTTATTGTGTCTCTAGGAGGTGAACTACTGTAACAGTTCAGTGTGTTATTGTGTCTCTAGGAGGTGAACTACTGTAACAGTTCAGTGTGTTATTGTGTCTCTAGGAGGTGAACTACTGTAACAGTTCAGTGTGTTATTGTGTCTCTAGGAGGTGAACTACTGTAACAGTTCAGTGTGTTATAGAGTCTCTAGGAGGTGAACTACTGTAACAGTTCAGTGTGTTATTGTGTCTCTAGGAGGTGAACTACTGTAACAGTTCAGTGTGTTATTGTGTCTCTAGGAGGTGAACTACTGTAACAGTTCAGTGTGTTATAGTGTCTCTAGGAGGTGAACTACTGTAACAGTTCAGTGTGTTATAGTGTCTCTAGGAGGTGAACTACTGTAACAGTTCAGTGTGTTATTGTGTCTCTAGGAGGTGAACTACTGTAACAGTTCAGTGTGTTATTGTGTCTCTAGGAGGTGAACTACTGTAACAGTTCAGTGTGTTATAGTGTCTCTAGGAGGTGAACTACTGTAACAGTTCAGTGTGTTATAGTGTCTCAAGGAGGTGAACTACTGTAACAGTTCAGTGTGTTATAGTGTCTCTAGGAGGTGAACTACTGTAACAGTTCAGTGTGTTATAGTGTCTCTAGGAGGTGAACTACTGTAACAGTTCAGTGTGTTGTTGTGTCTCAAGGAGGTGAACTACTGTAACAGTTCAGTGTGTTATAGTGTCTCAAGAGGTGAACTACTGTAACAGTTCAGTGTGTTATTGTGTCTCTAGGAGGTGAAATACTGTAACAGTTCAGTGTGTTATTGTGTCTCTAAGACATGAAATACTGTAACAGTTCAGTGAGTTATTGTGTCTCTAGGAGTTGAACTACTGTAACAGTTCAGTGTGTTATAGTGTCTCTAGGAGGTGAACTACTGTAACAGTTCAGTGTGTTATAGTGTCTCTAGGAGGTGAACTACTGTAACAGTTCAGTGTGTTATTGTGTCTCTAGGAGGTGAACTACTGTAACAGTTCAGTGTGTTATAGTGTCTCTAGGAGGTGAACTACTGTAACAGTTCAGTGTGTTATAGTGTCTCTAGGAGGTGAACTACTGTAACAGTTCAGTGTGTTATAGTGTCACAATGAGGTGAACTACTGTAACAGTTCAGTGTGTTATAGTGTCACAATGAGGTGAACTACTGTAACAGTTCAGTGTACTGTTGTGTCTCAAGGAGGTGAACTACTGTAACAGTTCAGTGTGTTATTGTGTCTCTAGGAGGGGAACTACTGTAACAGTTCAGTGTGTTATAGTGTCACTAGGAGGTGAACTACTGTAACAGTTCAGTGTGTTATAGTGTCACAATGAGGTGAACTACTGTAACAGTTCAGTGTGTTATAGTGTCACTAAGAGGTGAACTACTGTAACAGTTCAGTGTGTTATAGTGTCTCTAAGGAGGTGAACTACTGTAACAGTTCAGTGTGTTATAGTGTCACTAAGAGGTGAACTACTGTAACAGTTCAGGGTGTTATAGTGTCTCTAGAAGGTGAACTACTGTAACAGTTCAGTATGTTATACTGTCACAATGAGGTGAACTACTGTAACAGTTCAGTGTTATTGTGTCTCAGGAGGTGAACTACTGTAACAGTTCAGTGTGTTATAGTGTCTCTAGGAGGTGAACTACTGTAACAGTTCAGTGTGTTATTGTGTCTCTAGGAGGTGAACTACTGTAACAGTTCAGTGTGTTATAGTGTCTCTAGGAGGTGAACTACTGTAACAGTTCAGTGTGTTATAGTGTCTCTAGGAGGTGAACTACTGTAACAGTTCAGTGTGTTATTGTGTCTCTAGGAGGTGAACTACTGTAACAGTTCAGTGTGTTATTGTGTCTCTAGGAGGTGAACTACTGTAACAGTTCAGTGTGTTATTGTGTCTCTAGGAGGTGAACTACTGTAACAGTTCAGTGTGTTATAGTGTCTCTAGGAGGTGAACTACTGTAACAGTTCAGTGTGTTATAGTGTCTCTAGGAGGTGAACTACTGTAACAGTTCAGTGTGTGTTGTGTCTCTAGGAGGTGAACTACTGTAACAGTTCAGTGTGTTATAGTGTCTCTAAGAGGTGAACTACTGTAACAGTTCAGTGTGTTATAGTGTCTCTAGGAGGTGAACTACTGTAACAGTTCAGTGTGTTATTGTGTCTCTAAGAGGTGAACTACTGTAACAGTTCATAGATTATAGTGTCTCTAGGAGGTGAACTACTGTAACAGTTCATAGATTATAGTGTCTCTAGGAGGTGAACTACTGTAACAGTTCAGTGTGTTATAGTGTCTCTAGGAGGTGAACTACTGTAACAGTTCAGTGTGTTATAGTGTCTCTAAGAGGTGAACTACTGTAACAGTTCAGTGTGTTATAGTGTCTCTAGGAGGTGAACTACTGTAACAGTTCAGTGTGTTATAGTGTCTCTAGGAGGTGAACTACTGTAACAGTTCAGTGTGTTATTGTGTCTCTAAGAGGTGAACTACTGTAACAGTTCAGTGTGTTATTGTGTCTCTAGGAGGTGAACTACTGTAACAGTTCAGTGTGTTATAGTGTCTCTAGGAGGTGAACTACTGTAACAGTTCAGTGTGTTATAGTGTCTCTAGGAGGTGAACTACTGTAACAGTTCAGTGTGTTATAGTGTCTCTAGGAGGTGAACTACTGTAACAGTTCAGTGTGTTATAGTGTCTCTAGGAGGTGAACTACTGTAACAGTTCAGTGTGTTATAGTGTCTCTAGGAGGTGAACTACTGTAACAGTTCAGTGTGTTATAGTGTCACAATGAGGTGAACTACTGTAACAGTTCAGTGTGTTATAGTGTCTCTAATGAGGTGAACTACTGTAACAGTTCAGTGTACTATTGTGTCTCAAGGAGGTGAACTACTGTAACAGTTCAGTGTGTTATAGTGTCACAAGGAGGTGAACTACTGTAACAGTTCAGTGTGTTATAGTGTCTCTAGGAGGTGAACTACTGTAACAGTTCAGTGTGTTATAGTGTCTCAAGGAGTGAACTACTGTAACAGTTCAGTGTGTTATAGTGTCTCTAAGAGGTGAACTACTGTAACAGTTCAGTGTGTTATAGTGTCTCTAAGAGGTGAACTACTGTAACAGTTCAGTGTGTTATAGTGTCACTAAGAGGTGAACTACTGTAACAGTTCAGTGTGTTATAGTGTCTCTAGGAGGTGAACTACTGTAACAGTTCAGTGTGTTATAGTGTCACAAGAGGTGAACTACTGTAACAGTTCAGTGTGTGTATGTGTCTCAGGAGGTGAACTACTGTAACAGTTCAGTGTGTTATAGTGTCTCTAGGAGGTGAACTACTGTAACAGTTCAGTGTGTTATAGTGTCTCTAGGAGGTGAACTACTGTAACAGTTCAGTGTGTTATAGTGTCTCTAGGAGGTGAACTACTGTAACAGTTCAGTGTGTTATAGTGTCTCTAGGAGGTGAACTACTGTAACAGTTCAGTGTGTTATTGTGTCTCTAGGAGGTGAACTACTGTAACAGTTCAGTGTGTTATTGTGTCTCTAGGAGGTGAACTACTGTAACAGTTCAGTGTGTTATAGTGTCTCTAGGAGGTGAACTACTGTAACAGTTCAGTGTGTTATAGTGTCTCTAGGAGGTGAACTACTGTAACAGTTCAGTGTGTTATAGTGTCAGTGAACTACTGTAACAGTTCAGTGTACTATTGTGTCTCAAGGAGGTGAACTACTGTAACAGTTCAGTGTGTTATAGTGTCTCTAGGAGGTGAACTACTGTAACAGTTCAGTGTGTTATAGTGTCTCTAGGAGGTGAACTACTGTAACAGTTCAGTGTGTTATTGTGTCTCTAAGAGGTGAACTACTGTAACAGTTCATAGATTATAGTGTCTCTAGGAGGTGAACTACTGTAACAGTTCAGTGTGTTATAGTGTCTCTAGGAGGTGAACTACTGTAACAGTTCAGTGTGTTATAGTGTCTCTAGGAGGTGAACTACTGTAACAGTTCAGTGTGTTATAGTGTCACAATGAGGTGAACTACTGTAACAGTTCAGTGTGTTATAGTGTCTCTAAGAGGTGAACTACTGTAACAGTTCAGTGTGTTATAGTGTCTCTAGGAGGTGAACTACTGTAACAGTTCAGTGTGTTATAGTGTCTCAAGGAGGTGAACTACTGTAACAGTTCAGTGTGTTATAGTGTCTCTAAGAGGTGAACTACTGTAACAGTTCAGTGTGTTATAGTGTCTCTAGGAGGTGAACTACTGTAACAGTTCAGTGTGTTATAGTGTCTATAAGGAGGTGAACTACTGTAACAGTTCAGTGTGTTATAGTGTCTCTAGGAGGTGAACTACTGTAACAGTTCAGTGTGTTATAGTGTCTCTAGGAGGTGAACTACTGTAACAGTTCAGTGTGTTATACAACTACTGTAACAGTTCAGTGTGTTATAGTGTCTCTAGGAGGTGAACTACTGTAACAGTTCAGTGTGTTATAGTGTCTCTAGGAGGTGAACTACTGTAACAGTTCAGTGTGTTATAGTGTCTCTAGGAGGTGAACTACTGTAACAGTTCAGTTTGTTATAGTGTCACAATGAGGTGAACTACTGTAACAGTTCAGTGTACTGTTGTGTCTCAAGGAGGTGAACTACTGTAACAGTTCAGTGTGTTATAGTGTCTCTAGGAGGTGAACTACTGTAACAGTTCAGTGTGTTATAGTGTCTCTAGGAGGTGAACTACTGTAACAGTTCAGTGTGTTATTGTGTCTCTAAGAGGTGAAATACTGTAACAGTTCAGTGTGTTATTGTGTCTCTAGGAGATGAACTACTGTAACAGTTCAGTGTGTTATAGTGTCTCTAGGAGGTGAACTACTGTAACAGTTCAGTGTGTTATTGTGTCTCTAGGAGGTGAACTACTGTAACAGTTCAGTGTGTTATAGTGTCTCTAGGAGGTGAACTACTGTAACAGTTCAGTGTGTTATAGTGTCTCTAGGAGGTGAACTACTGTAACAGTTCAGTGTGTTATAGTGTCACAATGAGGTGAACTACTGTAACAGTTCAGTGTACTGTTGTGTCTCTAAGAGGTGAACTACTGTAACAGTTCAGTGTGTTATAGTGTCTCTAAGAGGTGAACTACTGTAACAGTTCAGTGTGTTATAGTGTCTCTAGGAGGTGAACTACTGTAACAGTTCAGTGTGTTATAGTGTCTCTAGGAGGTGAACTACTGTAACAGTTCAGTGTGTTATAGTGTCTCTAGGAGGTGAACTACTGTAACAGTTCAGTGTGTTATTGTGTCTCTAGGAGGTGAACTACTGTAACAGTTCAGTGTGTTATTGTGTCTCTAGGAGGTGAACTACTGTAACAGTTCAGTGTGTTATAGTGTCTCTAGGAGGTGAACTACTGTAACAGTTCAGTGTGTTATAGTGTCTCTAGGAGGTGAACTACTGTAACAGTTCAGTGTGTTATAGTGTCACTAATGAGGTGAACTACTGTAACAGTTCAGTGTGTTTGTGTCTCAAGGAGGTGAACTACTGTAACAGTTCAGTGTGTTATAGTGTCTCTCATTAAGACGTGAAATACTGTAACAGTTCAGTGTGTTATAGTGTCTCTAGGAGGTGAACTACTGTAACAGTTCAGTGTGTTATTGTGTCTCTAGGAGGTGAACTACTGTAACAGTTCAGTGAGTTATTGTGTCTCTAGGAGGTGAACTACTGTAACAGTTCAGTGTGTTATAGTGTCTCTAGGAGGTGAACTACTGTAACAGTTCAGTGTGTTATAGTGTCTCTAGGAGGTGAACTACTGTAACAGTTCAGTGTGTTATAGTGTCTCTAAGAGGTGAACTACTGTAACAGTTCAGTGTGTTATAGTGTCACTAAGAGGTGAACTACTGTAACAGTTCAGTGTGTTATTGTGTCTCTAGGAGGTGAACTACTGTAACAGTTCAGTGTGTTATAGTGTCACAATGAGGTGAACTACTGTAACAGTTCAGTGTGTTATAGTGTCACTAAGAGGTGAACTACTGTGACAGTTCAGTGTGTTATAGTGTCTCTAGGAGGTGAACTACTGTAACACAGTGTGTTATAGTGTCTCTAATGAGGTGAACTACTGTAACAGTTCAGTGTGTTATAGTGTCTCTAGGAGGTGAACTACTGTAACAGTTCAGTGTGTTATAGTGTCTCTAGGAGGTGAACTACTGTAACAGTTCAGTGTGTTATAGTGTCTCTAAGAGGTGAACTACTGTAACAGTTCAGTGTGTTATAGTGTCTCTAGGAGGTGAACTACTGTAACAGTTCAGTGTGTTATAGTGTCTCTAGGAGGTGAACTACTGTAACAGTTCAGTGTGTTATAGTGTCTCTAGGAGGTGAACTACTGTAACAGTTCAGTGTGTTATAGTGTCTCTAGGAGGTGAACTACTGTAACAGTTCAGTGTGTTATAGTGTCTCTAGGAGGTGAACTACTGTAACAGTTCAGTGTGTTATAGTGTCTCAATGAGGTGAACTACTGTAACAGTTCAGTGTGTTGTGTCTCAACTACTGTAACAGTTCAGTGTGTTATAGTGTCTCTCATTAGGATGAACTACTGTAACAGTTCAGTGTGTTATAGTGTCTCTAAGGAGGTGAACTACTGTAACAGTTCAGTGTGTTATTGTGTCTCTCAGGAGGACATGAACTACTGTAACAGTTCAGTGTGTTATTGTGTCTCTAGGAGTGTGAACTACTGTAACAGTTCAGTGTGTTATAGTGTCTCTAGGAGGTGAACTACTGTAACAGTTCAGTGTGTTATAGTGTCTCTAGGAGGTGAACTACTGTAACAGTTCAGTGTGTTATAGTGTCACTAAGAGGTGAACTACTGTAACAGTTCAGTGTGTTATAGTGTCACTAAGAGGTGAACTACTGTAACAGTTCAGTGTGTTATAGTGTCACAATGAGGTGAACTACTGTAACAGTTCAGTGTGTTATAGTGTCTCTAGAGGTGAACTACTGTAACAGTTCAGTGTGTTATAGTGTCACAATGAGGTGAACTACTGTAACAGTTCAGTGTACTGTTGTGTCTCAAGGAGGTGAACTACTGTAACAGTTCAGTGTGTTATAGTGTCTCTCACTAAGAGGTGAACTACTGTAACAGTTCAGTGTGTTATAGTGTCTCTAGGAGGTGAACTACTGTAACAGTTCAGTGTGTTATAGTGTCTCTAGGAGGTGAACTACTGTAACAGTTCAGTGTGTTATAGTGTCTCTAGGAGGTGAACTACTGTAACAGTTCAGTGTGTTATAGTGTCTCTAGGAGGTGAACTACTGTAACAGTTCAGTGTGTTATTGTGTCTCTAGGAGGTGAACTACTGTAACAGTTCAGTGTGTTATTGTGTCTCTAGGAGGTGAACTACTGTAACAGTTCAGTGTGTTATAGTGTCTCTAGGAGGTGAACTACTGTAACAGTTCAGTGTGTTATAGTGTCTCTAGGAGGTGAACTACTGTAACAGTTCAGTGTGTTATTGTGTCTCTAGGAGGTGAACTACTGTAACAGTTCAGTGTGTTATAGTGTCTCTAGGAGGTGAACTACTGTAACAGTTCAGTGTGTTATTGTGTCTCTAGGAGGTGAACTACTGTAACAGTTCAGTGTGTTATAGTGTCTCTAAGAGGTGAACTACTGTAACAGTTCAGTGTGTTATAGTGTCACTAGAGGTGAACTACTGTAACAGTTCAGTGTGTTTGTGTCTCAAGGAGGTGAACTACTGTAACAGTTCAGTGTGTTATAGTGTCTCTAGGAGGTGAACTACTGTAACAGTTCAGTGTGTTATAGTGTCACTAGGAGGTGAACTACTGTAACAGTTCAGTGTGTTATAGTGTCTCTAAGGAGGTGAACTACTGTAACAGTTCAGTGTGTTATAGTGTCTCTAAGAGGTGAACTACTGTAACAGTTCAGTGTGTTATAGTGTCTCTAAGAGGTGAACTACTGTAACAGTTCAGTGTGTTATTGTGTCTCTCACTAAGACATGAAATACTGTAACAGTTCAGTGTGTTATTGTGTCTCTAGGAGGTGAACTACTGTAACAGTTCAGTGTGTTATAGTGTCTCTAGGAGGTGAACTACTGTAACAGTTCAGTGTGTTATAGTGTCTCTAGGAGGTGAACTACTGTAACAGTTCAGTGTGTTATAGTGTCTCTAGGAGGTGAACTACTGTAACAGTTCAGTGTGTTATAGTGTCTCTAGGAGGTGAACTACTGTAACAGTTCAGTGTGTTATAGTGTCTCTAGGAGGTGAACTACTGTAACAGTTCAGTGTGTTATAGTGTCACTAATGAGGTGAACTACTGTAACAGTTCAGTGTGTTATAGTGTCACAATGAGGTGAACTACTGTAACAGTTCAGTGTGTTATTGTGTCTCTAGGAGGTGAACTACTGTAACAGTTCAGTGTGTTATTGTGTCTCTAGGAGGTGAACTACTGTAACAGTTCAGTGTGTTATAGTGTCTCTAGGAGGTGAACTACTGTAACAGTTCAGTGTGTTATAGTGTCTCAAGAGGTGAACTACTGTAACAGTTCAGTGTGTTATAGTGTCACTAAGGAGGTGAACTACTGTAACAGTTCAGTGTGTTATAGTGTCTCTAAGGAGGTGAACTACTGTAACAGTTCAGTGTGTTATAGTGTCACTAGGAGGTGAACTACTGTAACAGTTCAGTGTGTTATAGTGTCACTAAGAGGTGAACTACTGTAACAGTTCAGTGTGTTATAGTGTCACTAAGAGGTGAACTACTGTAACAGTTCAGTGTGTTATAGTGTCTCTAAGAGGTGAACTACTGTAACAGTTCAGTGTGTTATAGTGTCTCTAGGAGGTGAACTACTGTAACAGTTCAGTGTGTTATACTGTCACAATGAGGTGAACTACTGTAACAGTTCAGTGTACTGTTGTGTCTCAAGGAGGTGAACTACTGTAACAGTTCAGTGTGTTATAGTGTCTCTAGGAGGTGAACTACTGTAACAGTTCAGTGTGTTATAGTGTCTCTAGGAGGTGAACTACTGTAACAGTTCAGTGTGTTATTGTGTCTCTAGGAGGTGAACTACTGTAACAGTTCAGTGTGTTATAGTGTCTCTAGGAGGTGAACTACTGTAACAGTTCAGTGTGTTAGGAGGTGAACTACTGTAACAGTTCAGTGTGTTATTGTGTCTCTAGGAGGTGAACTACTGTAACAGTTCAGTGTGTTATAGTGTCTCTAGGAGGTGAACTACTGTAACAGTTCAGTGTGTTATAGTGTCTCTAGGAGGTGAACTACTGTAACAGTTCAGTGTGTTATAGTGTCTAAGAGGTGAACTACTGTAACAGTTCAGTGTGTTATAGTGTCTCTAAGAGGTGAACTACTGTAACAGTTCAGTGTGTTATAGTGTCTCTAAGAGGTGAACTACTGTAACAGTTCAGTGTGTTATAGTGTCTCTAGGAGGTGAACTACTGTAACAGTTCAGTGTGTTATAGTGTCTCTAGGAGGTGAACTACTGTAACAGTTCAGTGTGTTATAGTGTCACTAAGAGGTGAACTACTGTAACAGTTCAGTGTGTTATAGTGTCACAATGAGGTGAACTACTGTAACAGTTCAGTGTGTTATAGTGTCACTAAGAGGTGAACTACTGTAACAGTTCAGTGTGTTATAGTGTCTCTCACTAAGAGGTGAACTACTGTAACAGTTCAGTGTGTTATTGTGTCTCTAGGAGGTGAACTACTGTAACAGTTCAGTGTGTTATAGTGTCTCTAGGAGGTGAACTACTGTAACAGTTCAGTGTGTTATAGTGTGAACTACTGTAACAGTTCAGTGTGTTATAGTGTCTCTAGGAGGTGAACTACTGTAACAGTTCAGTGTGTTATAGTGTCTCTAGGAGGTGAACTACTGTAACAGTTCAGTGTGTTATAGTGTCTCTAGTGAACTACTGTAACAGTTCAGTGTGTTATAGTGTGAGAGTGAACTACTGTAACAGTTCAGTGTGTTATAGTGTCTCTCACGAAGACGTGAACTACTGTAACAGTTCAGTGTGTTATAGTGTCACAATGAGGTGAACTACTGTAACAGTTCAGTGTACTGTTGTGTCTCAAGGAGGTGAACTACTGTAACAGTTCAGTGTGTTATAGTGTCTCTCAGGAGGTGAACTACTGTAACAGTTCAGTGTGTTATTGTGTCTCTAGGAGGTGAACTACTGTAACAGTTCAGTGTGTTATAGTGTCTCTAGGAGGTGAACTACTGTAACAGTTCAGTGTGTTATTGTGTCTCTAGGAGGTGAACTACTGTAACAGTTCAGTGTGTTATAGTGTCTCTAGGAGGTGAACTACTGTAACAGTTCAGTGTGTTATAGTGTCTCTAGGAGGTGAACTACTGTAACAGTTCAGTGTGTTATAGTGTCTCTAGGAGGTGAACTACTGTAACAGTTCAGTGTGTTATTGTGTCTCTAGGAGGTGAACTACTGTAACAGTTCAGTGTGTTATAGTGTCTCTAGGAGGTGAACTACTGTAACAGTTCAGTGTGTTATAGTGTCACAATGAGGTGAACTACTGTAACAGTTCAGTGTACTGTTGTGTCTCAAGGAGGTGAACTACTGTAACAGTTCAGTGTGTTATAGTGTCTCTCATTAAGATGTGAAATACTGTAACAGTTCCGTGTGTTATAGTGTCTCAAGGAGGTGAACTACTGTAACAGTTCAGTGTGTTATTGTGTCTCTCACTAAGACATGAAATACTGTAACAGTTCAGTGAGTTATTGTGTCTCTAGGAGTGGAACTACTGTAACAGTTCAGTGTGTTATAGTGTCTCTAGGAGGTGAACTACTGTAACAGTTCAGTGTGTTATAGTGTCTCTAGGAGGTGAACTACTGTAACAGTTCAGTGTGTTATAGTGTCACAATGAGGTGAACTACTGTAACAGTTCAGTGTGTTATAGTGTCACTAAGAGGTGAACTACTGTAACAGTTCAGTGTGTTATTGTGTCTCTAGGAGTGGAACTACTGTAACAGTTCAGTGTGTTATAGTGTCACAATGAGGTGAACTACTGTAACAGTTCAGTGTGTTATAGTGTCACTAAGAGGTGAACTACTGTAACAGTTCAGTGTGTTATAGTGTCTCTAGAAGGTGAACTACTGTAACAGTTCAGTATGTTATAGTGTCTGAGGTGAACTACTGTAACAGTTCAGTGTGTTAACTACTGTAACAGTTCAGTGTGTTATAGTGTCACAAGGAGGTGAACTACTGTAACAGTTCAGTGTGTTATAGTGTCTCTAAGAGGTGAACTACTGTAACAGTTCAGTGTGTTATAGTGTCTCTAGAGGTGAACTACTGTAACAGTTCAGTGTGTTATAGTGTCTCAATGAGGTGAACTACTGTAACAGTTCAGTGTGTTATAGTGTCTCTAGGAGGTGAACTAGTAACAGTTCAGTGTGTTATAGTGTCTCTAGGAGGTGAACTACTGTAACAGTTCAGTGTGTTATAGTGTCTCTAGAAGAGGTGAACTACTGTAACAGTTCAGTGTGTTATTGTGTCTCTAGGAGGTGAACTACTGTAACAGTTCAGTGTGTTATTGTGTCTCTAGGAGGTGAACTACTGTAACAGTTCAGTGTGTTATTGTGTCTCTAGGAGGTGAACTACTGTAACAGTTCAGTGTGTTATAGTGTCTCAATAGAGGTGAACTACTGTAACAGTTCAGTGTGTTATAGTGTCTCTAAGGAGGTGAACTACTGTAACAGTTCAGTGTGTTATAGTGTCTCTCAGGAGACATGAACTACTGTAACAGTTCAGTGTGTTATAGTGTCTCTAGGAGGTGAACTACTGTAACAGTTCAGTGTTCATAGTGTCTCAAGGAGGTGAACTACTGTAACAGTTCAGTGTGTTATAGTGTCTCTCACTAAGGTGAAATACTGTAACAGTTCAGTGTGTTATAGTGTCTCTAGGAGGTGAACTACTGTAACAGTTCAGTGTGTTATAGTGTCTCTAGGAGGTGAACTACTGTAACAGTTCAGTGTGTTATAGTGTCTCTCACTAAGACATGAAATACTGTAACAGTTCAGTGTGTTATTGTGTCTCTAGGAGTGGAACTACTGTAACAGTTCAGTGTGTTATAGTGTCTCTAGGAGGTGAACTACTGTAACAGTTCAGTGTGTTATAGTGTCTCTAGGAGGTGAACTACTGTAACAGTTCAGTGTGTTATAGTGTCACTAGGAGGTGAACTACTGTAACAGTTCAGTGTGTTATAGTGTCACTAAGAGGTGAACTACTGTAACAGTTCAGTGTGTTATAGTGTCTCTAGGAGGTGAACTACTGTAACAGTTCAGTGTGTTATAGTGTCACAATGAGGTGAACTACTGTAACAGTTCAGTGTACTGTTGTGTCTCAAGGAGGTGAACTACTGTAACAGTTCAGTGTGTTATAGTGTCTCTAGGAGGTGAACTACTGTAACAGTTCAGTGTGTTATATTGTGTCTCTAGGAGGTGAACTACTGTAACAGTTCAGTGTGTTATAGTGTCTCTAGGAGGTGAACTACTGTAACAGTTCAGTGTGTTATAGTGTCTCTAGGAGGTGAACTACTGTAACAGTTCAGTGTGTTATAGTGTCTCTAGGAGGTGAACTACTGTAACAGTTCAGTGTGTTATTGTGTCTCTAGGAGGTGAACTACTGTAACAGTTCAGTGTGTTATTGTGTCTCTAGGAGGTGAACTACTGTAACAGTTCAGTGTGTTATAGTGTCTCTAGGAGGTGAACTACTGTAACAGTTCAGTGTGTTATAGTGTCTCTAGGAGGTGAACTACTGTAACAGTTCAGTGTGTTATAGTGTCTCTAGGAGGTGAACTACTGTAACAGTTCAGTGTGTTACTGTTGTGTCTCAGGAGGTGAACTACTGTAACAGTTCAGTGTGTTATTGTGTCTCTAGGAGGTGAACTACTGTAACAGTTCAGTGTGTTATAGTGTCTCTAGGAGGTGAACTACTGTAACAGTTCAGTGTGTTATAGTGTCTCTAGGAGTGAACTACTGTAACAGTTCAGTGTGTTATAGTGTCTCTAGGAGGTGAACTACTGTAACAGTTCAGTGTGTTATAGTGTCTCTAGGAGGTGAACTACTGTAACAGTTCAGTGTGTTATAGTGTCACTAAGAGGTGAACTACTGTAACAGTTCAGTGTGTTATAGTGTCACAATGTGAACTACTGTAACAGTTCAGTGTGTTATAGTGTCACTAAGGAGGTGAACTACTGTAACAGTTCAGTGTGTTATAGTGTCTCTAGAGGTGAACTACTGTAACAGTTCAGTGTTATTGTGTCTCAAGGAGGTGAACTACTGTAACAGTTCAGTGTGTTATAGTGTCTCTCACGTGAACTACTGTAACAGTTCAGTGTGTTATAGTGTCTCTAGGAGGTGAACTACTGTAACAGTTCAGTGTGTTATAGTGTCTCAAGGAGGTGAACTACTGTAACAGTTCAGTGTGTTATAGTGTCTCAAGGAGGTGAACTACTGTAACAGTTCAGTGTGTTATTGTGTCTCTCACTAAGAGGTGAACTACTGTAACAGTTCAGTGTGTTATTGTGTCTCTAGGAGGTGAACTACTGTAACAGTTCAGTGTGTTATAGTGTCTCTAGGAGGTGAACTACTGTAACAGTTCAGTGTGTTATAGTGTCTCTAGGAGGTGAACTACTGTAACAGTTCAGTGTGTTATAGTGTCTCTAGGAGGTGAACTACTGTAACAGTTCAGTGTGTTATAGTGTCACTAGGAGGTGAACTACTGTAACAGTTCAGTGTGTTATAGTGTCTCTAGGAGGTGAACTACTGTAACAGTTCAGTTTGTTATAGTGTCACAATGAGGTGAACTACTGTAACAGTTCAGTGTACTGTTGTGTCTCAAGGAGGTGAACATCTGTAACAGTTCAGTGTGTTATTGTGTCTCTCACTAAGACATGAAATACTGTAACAGTTCAGTGTGTTATTGTGTCTCTAGGAGGTGAACTACTGTAACAGTTCAGTGTGTTATAGTGTCACTAGGAGGTGAACTACTGTAACAGTTCAGTGTGTTATAGTGTCTCTAGTGAACTACTGTAACAGTTCAGTGTGTTATTGTGTCTCAAGGAGGTGAACTACTGTAACAGTTCAGTGTGTTATAGTGTCTCTAGGAGGTGAACTACTGTAACAGTTCAGTGTGTTATAGTGTCACTAGGAGGTGAACTACTGTAACAGTTCAGTGTGTTATAGTGTCTCTAGGAGGTGAACTACTGTAACAGTTCAGTGTGTTATAGTGTCTCAAGGAGGTGAACTACTGTAACAGTTCAGTGTGTTATAGTGTCTCTACTGAGGTGAACTACTGTAACAGTTCAGTGTGTTATTGTGTCTCTAGGAGGTGAACTACTGTAACAGTTCAGTGTGTTATAGTGTCTCTAGGAGGTGAACTACTGTAACAGTTCAGTGTGTTATAGTGTCTCTAGGAGGTGAACTACTGTAACAGTTCAGTGTGTTATAGTGTCACTAGGAGGTGAACTACTGTAACAGTTCAGTGTGTTATAGTGTCTCTAGAAGGTGAACTACTGTAACAGTTCAGTGTGTTATAGTGTCACAATGAGGTGAACTACTGTAACAGTTCAGTGTGTTACTGTTGTGTCTCAAGTGAACTACTGTAACAGTTCAGTGTGTTATAGTGTCTCTCTAGGAGGTGAACTACTGTAACAGTTCAGTGTGTTATAGTGTCTCTAGTGAACTACTGTAACAGTTCAGTGTGTTAGTGTGAGGTGAACTACTGTAACAGTTCAGTGTGTTATTGTGTCTCTAGGAGGTGAACTACTGTAACAGTTCAGTGTGTTATTGTGTCTCTAGGAGGTGAACTACTGTAACAGTTCAGTGTGTTATAGTGTCTCTAGGAGGTGAACTACTGTAACAGTTCAGTGTGTTATAGTGTCTCTAGGAGGTGAACTACTGTAACAGTTCAGTGTACTGTTGTGTCTCAAGGGAGGTGAACTACTGTAACAGTTCAGTGTGTTATTGTGTCTCTAGTGAACTACTGTAACAGTTCAGTGTGTTATTGTGTCTCTAGAGGTGAACTACTGTAACAGTTCAGTGTGTTATAGTGTCTCTAGGAGGTGAACTACTGTAACAGTTCAGTGTGTTATAGTGTCTCTAGGAGGTGAACTACTGTAACAGTTCAGTGTGTTATAGTGTCTCTAGGAGGTGAACTACTGTAACAGTTCAGTGTGTTATAGTGTCTCTAGGAGGTGAACTACTGTAACAGTTCAGTGTGTTATAGTGTCTCTAAGACGTGAACTACTGTAACAGTTCAGTGTGTTATAGTGTCTCTAGTGAACTACTGTAACAGTTCAGTGTGTTATACTCTAGGAGGTGAACTACTGTAACAGTTCAGTGTGTTATAGTGTCACTATGAGGTGAACTACTGTAACAGTTCAGTGTGTTATAGTGTGTCTCAGGAGGTGAACTACTGTAACAGTTCAGTGTGTTATAGTGTCTCAGTTCAGTGTGTTATAGTGTCTCTAGGAGGTGAACTACTGTAACAGTTCAGTGTGTTATAGTGTCTCTAGGAGGTGAACTACTGTAACAGTTCAGTGTGTTATAGTGTCTATAAGGAGGTGAACTACTGTAACAGTTCAGTGTGTTATAGTGTCTCTAGGAGGTGAACTACTGTAACAGTTCAGTGTGTTATTGTGTCTCTAGGAGGTGAACTACTGTAACAGTTCAGTGTGTTATAGTGTCTCTAGGAGGTGAACTACTGTAACAGTTCAGTGTGTTATAGTGTCTCTAGGAGGTGAACTACTGTAACAGTTCAGTGTGTTATAGTGTCACTAGGAGGTGAACTACTGTAACAGTTCAGTGTGTTATAGTGTCACTAAGAGGTGAACTACTGTAACAGTTCAGTGTGTTATAGTGTCTCTAGGAGGTGAACTACTGTAACAGTTCAGTGTGTTATACTGTCACAATTGAACTACTGTAACAGTTCAGTGTGTTGTTGTGTCTCAAGGAGGTGAACTACTGTAACAGTTCAGTGTGTTATAGTGTCTCTACGAGAGGTGAACTACTGTAACAGTTCAGTGTGTTATAGTGTCTCTAGGAGGTGAACTACTGTAACAGTTCAGTGTGTTATAGTGTCTCTAGGAGGTGAACTACTGTAACAGTTCAGTGTGTTATAGTGTCTCTAGGAGGTGAACTACTGTAACAGTTCAGTGTGTTATAGTGTCTCTAGGAGGTGAACTACTGTAACAGTTCAGTGTAAAGGAGGTGAACTACTGTAACAGTTCAGTGTGTTATAGTGTCTCTAGGAGGTGAACTACTGTAACAGTTCAGTGTGTTATTGTGTCTCTAGGAGGTGAACTACTGTAACAGTTCAGTGTGTTAAGGAGGTAACTGTAACAGTTCAGTGTGTTATAGTGTCTCTAGGAGGTGAACTACTGTAACAGTTCAGTGTGTTATAGTGTCTCTAGGAGGTGAACTACTGTAACAGTTCAGTGTGTTATAGTGTCTCTAGGAGGTGAACTACTGTAACAGTTCAGTGTGTTATAGTGTCTCTAGGAGGTGAACTACTGTAACAGTTCAGTGTGTTATAGTGTCTCTAGGAGGTGAACTACTGTAACAGTTCAGTGTGTTATAGTGTCTCTAGGAGGTGAACTACTGTAACAGTTCAGTGTGTTATAGTGTCTCTAGGAGGTGAACTACTGTAACAGTTCAGTTTGTTATAGTGTCACAATGAGGTGAACTACTGTAACAGTTCAGTGTACTGTTGTGTCTCAAGGAGGTGAACTACTGTAACAGTTCAGTGTGTTATTGTGTCTCAAGGAGGTGAACTACTGTAACAGTTCAGTGTGTTATTGTGTCTCTCACTAAGACATGAAATACTGTAACAGTTCAGTGAGTTATTGTGTCTCTAGGAGGTGAACTACTGTAACAGTTCAGTGTGTTATAGTGTCTCTAGGAGGTGAACTACTGTAACAGTTCAGTGTGTTATAGTGTCACTAGGAGGTGAACTACTGTAACAGTTCAGTGTGTTATAGTGTCACTAGGAGGTGAACTACTGTAACAGTTCAGTGTGTTATAGTGTCACTAAGAGGTGAACTACTGTAACAGTTCAGTGTGTTATAGTGTCTCTAGGAGGTGAACTACTGTAACAGTTCAGTGTGTTATAGTGTCTCTAGGAGGTGAACTACTGTAACAGTTCAGTGTGTTATAGTGTCTCTAGGAGGTGAACTACTGTAACAGTTCAGTGTGTTATAGTGTCTCTAGGAGGTGAACTACTGTAACAGTTCAGTGTGTTATTGTGTCTCTAGGAGGTGAACTACTGTAACAGTTCAGTGTGTTATAGTGTCTCTAGGAGGTGAACTACTGTAACAGTTCAGTGTACTGTTGTGTCTCAAGGAGGTGAACTACTGTAACAGTTCAGTGTGTTATTGTGTCTCTAGGAGGTGAACTACTGTAACAGTTCAGTGTGTTATTGTGTCTCTAGGAGGTGAACTACTGTAACAGTTCAGTGTGTTATTGTGTCTCTAGGAGGTGAACTACTGTAACAGTTCAGTGTGTTATTGTGTCTCTAGGAGGTGAACTACTGTAACAGTTCAGTGTGTTATAGTGTCTCTAGGAGGTGAACTACTGTAACAGTTCAGTGTGTTATAGTGTCTCTAAGAGGTGAACTACTGTAACAGTTCAGTGTGTTATAGTGTCACTAAGAGGTGAACTACTGTAACAGTTCAGTGTGTTATAGTGTCACAGAGGTGAACTACTGTAACAGTTCAGTGTGTTATAGTGTCACAATGAGGTGAACTACTGTAACAGTTCAGTGTGTTATAGTGTCACTAAGAGGTGAACTACTGTAACAGTTCAGTGTGTTATAGTGTCTCTAGAGGTGAACTACTGTAACAGTTCAGTGTACTGTTGTGTCTCTAAGGAGGTGAACTACTGTAACAGTTCAGTGTGTTATAGTGTCTCTACGAAGACGTGAACTACTGTAACAGTTCAGTGTGTTATTGTGTCTCTAGGAGGTGAACTACTGTAACAGTTCAGTGTGTTATAGTGTCACCAGGATGTGAACTACTGTAACAGTTCAGTGTGTTATAGTGTCTCAAGGAGGTGAACTACTGTAACAGTTCAGTGTGTTATTGTGTCTCTCACTAAGACATGAAATACTGTAACAGTTCAGTGTGTTATAGTGTCACAATGAGGTGAACTACTGTAACAGTTCAGTGTGTTATTGTGTCTCTCACTAAGACGTGAAATACTGTAACAGTTCAGTGTGTTATTGTGTCTCTAGGAGGTGAACTACTGTAACAGTTCAGTGTGTTATAGTGTCTCTAGGAGGTGAACTACTGTAGCAGTTCAGTGTGTTATAGTGTCACTAGGAGGTGAACTACTGTAACAGTTCAGTGTGTTATAGTGTCACTAGGAGGTGAACTACTGTAACAGTTCAGTGTGTTATAGTTTCACTAAGAGGTGAACTACTGTAACAGTTCAGTGTGTTATAGTGTCTCTAGAAGGTGAACTACTGTAACAGTTCAGTATGTTATACTGTCACAATGAGGTGAACTACTGTAACAGTTCAGTGTGTTATTGTGTCTCTAGGAGGTGAATTACTGTAACAGTTCAGTGTGTTATTGTGTCTCTAGGAGGTGAACTACTGTAACAGTTCAGTGTGTTATAGTGTCTCTAGGAGGTGAACTACTGTAACAGTTCAGTGTGTTATAGTGTCTCAAGGAGGTGAACTACTGTAACAGTTCAGTGTGTTATTGTGTCTCTAGGAGGTGAACTACTGTAACAGTTCAGTGTGTTATAGTGTCTCTAGAAGGTGAACTACTGTAACAGTTCAGTGTGTTATTGTGTCTCTAGGAGTGGAACTACTGTAACAGTTCAGTGTGTTATAGTGTCTCTAGGAGGTGAACTACTGTAACAGTTCAGTGTGTTGTAGTGTCTCTAAGACATGAAATACTGTAACAGTTCAGTGTGTTATAGTGTCACTAAGAGGTGAACTACTGTAACAGTTCAGTGTGTTATAGTGTCACAATGAGGTGAACTACTGTAACAGTTCAGTGTGTTATAGTGTCACTAAGAGGTGAACTACTGTAACAGTTCAGTGTGTTATAGTGTCTCTAGAAGGTGAACTACTGTAACAGTTCAGTGTGTTATAGTGTCTCTCACGAAGACGTGAAATACTGTAACAGTTCAGTGTGTTATTGTGTCACTAAGAGGTGAACTACTGTAACAGTTCAGTGTGTTATAGTGTCACTAAGAGGTGAACTACTGTAACAGTTCAGGGTGTTATAGTGTCTCTAGAAGGTGAACTACTGTAACAGTTCAGTATGTTATACTGTCACAATGAGGTGAACTACTGTAACAGTTCAGTGTACTGTTGTGTCTCAAGGAGGTGAACTACTGTAACAGTTCAGTGTGTTATAGTGTCTCTCACTAAGACGTGAAATACTGTAACAGTTCAGTGTGTTATAGTGTCTCTAGGAGGTGAACTACTGTAACAGTTCAGTGTGTTATAGTGTCTCTAGGAGGTGAACTACTGTAACAGTTCAGTGTGTTATAGTGTCTCTCAGGAGGTGAACTACTGTAACAGTTCAGTGTGTTATAGTGTCTCTAGGAGGTGAACTACTGTAACAGTTCAGTGTGTTATAGTGTCTCTAGGAGGTGAACTACTGTAACAGTTCAGTGTGTTATAGTGTCTCTAGGATGTGAACTACTGTAACAGTTCAGTGTGTTATAGTGTCTCTCACGAAGACATGAACTACTGTAACAGTTCAGTGTGTTATATTGTCTCTAGGAGGTGAACTACTGTAACAGTTCAGTGTGTTATAGTTTCTCTAGGAGGTGAACTACTGTAGCAGTTCAGTGTGTTATAGTGTCACTAGGAGGTGAACTACTGTAACAGTTCAGTGTGTTATAGTGTCTCTAGGAGGTGAACTACTGTAGCAGTTCAGTGTGTTATAGTGTCACTAGGAGGTGAACTACTGTAACAGTTCAGTGTGTTATAGTGTCTCTAGAAGGTGAACTACTGTAACAGTTCAGTGTGTTATACTGTCTGTATAGAACTACTGTAACAGTTCAGTGTGTTATTGTGTCTCTAGGAGGTGAACTACTGTAACAGTTCAGTGTGTTATAGTGTCTCTAGGAGGTGAACTACTGTAACAGTTCAGTGTGTTATAGTGTCTCTAGGAGGTGAACTACTGTAACAGTTCAGTGTGTTATAGTGTCTCTAGGAGGTGAACTACTGTAACAGTTCAGTGTGTTATTGTGTCTCTAGGAGGTGAACTACTGTAACAGTTCAGTGTGTTATAGTGTCTCTAGGAGGTGAACTACTGTAACAGTTCAGTGTGTTATTGTGTCTCTAGGAGGTGAACTACTGTAACAGTTCAGTGTGTTATAGTGTCTCTAGGAGGTGAACTACTGTAACAGTTCAGTGTACTGTTGTGTCTCAAGGAGGTGAACTACTGTAACAGTTCAGTGTGTTATAGTGTCTCTAGGAGGTGAACTACTGTAACAGTTCAGTGTGTTATTGTGTCTCTAGGAGGTGAACTACTGTAACAGTTCAGTGTGTTATTGTGTCTCTAGGAGTGGAACTACTGTAACAGTTCAGTGTGTTATAGTGTCTCTAGGAGGTGAACTACTGTAACAGTTCAGTGTGTTATAGTGTCTCTAGGAGGTGAACTACTGTAACAGTTCAGTGTGTTATAGTGTCTCTAGGAGGTGAACTACTGTAACAGTTCAGTGTGTTATAGTGTCTCTCAGGAGGTGAACTACTGTAACAGTTCAGTGTGTTATAGTGTCTCTAGGAGGTGAACTACTGTAACAGTTCAGTGTGTTATAGTGTCTCTAGGAGGTGAACTACTGTAACAGTTCAGTGTGTTATAGTGTCACAATGAGGTGAACTACTGTAACAGTTCAGTGTGTTATAGTGTCACAATGAGGTGAACTACTGTAACAGTTCAGTGTACTGTTGTGTCTCAAGGAGGTGAACTACTGTAACAGTTCAGTGTGTTATTGTGTCTCTAGGAGGTGAACTACTGTAACAGTTCAGTGTGTTATAGTGTCTCTCACTAAGACATGAAATACTGTAACAGTTCAGTGTGTTATTGTGTCTCTAGGAGGTGAACTACTGTAACAGTTCAGTGTGTTATAGTGTCTCTAGGAGGTGAACTACTGTAACAGTTCAGTGTGTTATAGTGTCTCTAGGAGGTGAACTACTGTAACAGTTCAGTGTGTTATAGTGTCACTAGGAGGTGAACTACTGTAACAGTTCAGTGTGTTATAGTGTCTCTAAGAGGTGAACTACTGTAACAGTTCAGTGTGTTATAGTGTCTCTAGGAGGTGAACTACTGTAACAGTTCAGTGTGTGTTGTGTCTCAAGGAGGTGAACTACTGTAACAGTTCAGTGTGTTATTGTGTCTCTAGGAGGTGAACTACTGTAACAGTTCAGTGTGTTATTGTGTCTCTAGGAGGTGAACTACTGTAACAGTTCAGTGTGTTATTGTGTCTCTAGGAGGTGAACTACTGTAACAGTTCAGTGTGTTATAGTGTCTCTAGGAGGTGAACTACTGTAACAGTTCAGTGTGTTATAGTGTCTCTAGGAGGTGAACTACTGTAACAGTTCAGTGTGTTATAGTGTCTCTAGGAGGTGAACTACTGTAACAGTTCAGTGTGTTATAGTGTCTCTAGGAGGTGAACTACTGTAACAGTTCAGTGTGTTATAGTGTCTCTAGGAGGTGAACTACTGTAACAGTTCAGTGTGTTATAGTGTCTCTAAGAGGTGAACTACTGTAACAGTTCAGTGTGTTATAGTGTCTCTAGGAGGTGAACTACTGTAACAGTTCAGTGTGTTATAGTGTCACAATGAGGTGAACTACTGTAACAGTTCAGTGTACTGTTGTGTCTCAAGGAGGTGAACTACTGTAACAGTTCAGTGTGTTATAGTGTCTCAAGGAGGTGAACTACTGTAACAGTTCAGTGTGTTATTGTGTCTCTCACTAAGACATGAAATACTGTAACAGTTCAGTGAGTTATTGTGTCTCTAGGAGTGGAACTACTGTAACAGTTCAGTGTGTTATAGTGTCTCTAGGAGGTGAACTACTGTAACAGTTCAGTGTGTTATAGTGTCACTAGGAGGTGAACTACTGTAACAGTTCAGTGTGTTATAGTGTCACTAGGAGGTGAACTACTGTAACAGTTCAGTGTGTTATAGTGTCACTAAGAGGTGAACTACTGTAACAGTTCAGTGTGTTATAGTGTCTCTAGAAGGTGAACTACTGTAACAGTTCAGTAACATACTGTCACAATGAGGTGAACTACTGTAACAGTTCAGTGTACTGTTTTGTCTCAAGGAGGTGAACTACTGTAACAGTTCAGTGTGTTATAGTGTCTCTCACGAAGACGTGAAATACTGTAACAGTTCAGTGTGTTATTGTGTCTCTAGGAGGTGAATTACTGTAACAGTTCAGTGTGTTATAGAGTCTCTAGGAGGTGAACTACTGTAACAATTCAGTGTGTTATTGTGTCTCTAGGAGGTGAACTACTGTAACAGTTCAGTGTGTTATTGTGTCTCTAGGAGGTGAACTACTGTAACAGTTCAGTGTGTTATTGTGTCTCTAGGAGGTGAACTACTGTAACAGTTCAGTGTGTTATTGTGTCTCTAGGAGGTGAACTACTGTAACAGTTCAGTGTGTTATTGTGTCTCTAGGAGGTGAACTACTGTAACAGTTCAGTGTGTTATTGTGTCTCTAGGAGGTGAACTACTGTAACAGTTCAGTGTGTTATAGTGTCTCTAGGAGGTGAACTACTGTAACAGTTCAGTGTGTTATAGTGTCTCTAGGAGGTGAACTACTGTAACAGTTCAGTGTGTTATTGTGTCTCTAGGAGGTGAACTACTGTAACAGTTCAGTGTGTTATTGTGTCTCTAGGAGGTGAACTACTGTAACAGTTCAGTGTGTTATTGTGTCTCTAGGAGTGGAACTACTGTAACAGTTCAGTGTGTTATAGTGTCTCTAGGAGGTGAACTACTGTAACAGTTCAGTGTGTTATAGTGTCTCTAGGAGGTGAACTACTGTAACAGTTCAGTGTGTTATAGTGTCTCTAGGAGGTGAACTACTGTAACAGTTCAGTGTGTTATAGTGTCACTAAGAGGTGAACTACTGTAACAGTTCAGTGTGTTATAGTGTCTCTAGAAGGTGAACTACTGTAACAGTTCAGTATGTTATACTGTCACAATGAGGTGAACTACTGTAACAGTTCAGTGTACTGTTGTGTCTCAAGGAGGTGAACTACTGTAACAGTTCAGTGTGTTATAGTGTCTCTAGGAGGTGAACTACTGTAACAGTTCAGTGTGTTATTGTGTCTCTAGGAGGTGAACTACTGTAACAGTTCAGTGTGTTATAGTGTCTCTAGGAGGTGAACTACTGTAACAGTTCAGTGTGTTATTGTGTCTCTAGGAGGTGAACTACTGTAACAGTTCAGTGTGTTATTGTGTCTCTAGGAGGTGAACTACTGTAACAGTTCAGTGTGTTATTGTGTCTCTAGGAGGTGAACTACTGTAACAGTTCAGTGTGTTATTGTGTCTCTAGGAGGTGAACTACTGTAACAGTTCAGTGTGTTATTGTGTCTCTAGGAGGTGAACTACTGTAACAGTTCAGTGTGTTATTGTGTCTCTAGGAGGTGAACTACTGTAACAGTTCAGTGTGTTATAGTGTCTCTAGGAGGTGAACTACTGTAACAGTTCAGTGTACTGTTGTGTCTCAAGGAGGTGAACTACTGTAACAGTTCAGTGTGTTATAGTGTCTCTAGGAGGTGAACTACTGTAACAGTTCAGTGTGTTATAGTGTCTCTAGGAGGTGAACTACTGTAACAGTTCAGTGTGTTATTGTGTCTCTAGGAGGTGAACTACTGTAACAGTTCAGTGTGTTATAGTGTCTCTAGGAGGTGAACTACTGTAACAGTTCAGTGTGTTATAGTGTCTCTAAGAGGTGAACTACTGTAACAGTTCAGTGTGTTATAGTGTCTCTAGAAGGTGAACTACTGTAACAGTTCAGTGTGTTATACTGTCACAATGAGGTGAACTACTGTAACAGTTCAGTGTGTTATAGTGTCTCTAGGAGGTGAACTACTGTAACAGTTCAGTGTGTTATAGTGTCTCTAGGAGGTGAACTACTGTAACAGTTCAGTGTGTTATAGTGTCTCTAGGAGGTGAACTACTGTAACAGTTCAGTGTGTTATATTGTCTCTGGGAGGTGAACTACTGTAACAGTTCAGTGTGTTATAGTGTCTCTAGGAGGTGAACTACTGTAACAGTTCAGTGTGTTATAGTGTCTCTAGGAGGTGAACTACTGTAACAGTTCAGTGTGTTATAGTGTCACAATGAGGTGAACTACTGTAACAGTTCAGTGTACTGTTGTGTCTCAAGGAGGTGAACTACTGTAACAGTTCAGTGTGTTATAGTGTCTCTAGGAGGTGAACTACTGTAACAGTTCAGTGTGTTATCGTGTCTCTCACTAAGACATGAAATACTGTAACAGTTCAGTGTGTTATTGTGTCTCTAGGAGGTGAACTACTGTAACAGTTCAGTGTGTTATTGTGTCTCTAGGAGGTGAACTACTGTAACAGTTCAGTGTGTTATTGTGTCTCTAGGAGGTGAACTACTGTAACAGTTCAGTGTGTTATTGTGTCTCTAGGAGGTGAACTACTGTAACAGTTCAGTGTGTTATAGTGTCTCTAGGAGGTGAACTACTGTAACAGTTCAGTGTGTTATAGTGTCTCTAGGAGGTGAACTACTGTAACAGTTCAGTGTGTTATGTGTCTCTAGGAGGTGAACTACTGTAACAGTTCAGTGTGTTATTGTGTCTCTAGGAGGTGAACTACTGTAACAGTTCAGTGTGTTATTGTGTCTCTAGGAGGTGAACTACTGTAACAGTTCAGTGTGTTATAGTGTCTCTAGGAGGTGAACTACTGTAACAGTTCAGTGTGTTATAGTGTCACTAAGAGGTGAACTACTGTAACAGTTCAGTGTGTTATAGTGTCTCTAGGAGGTGAACTACTGTAACAGTTCAGTGTGTTATAGTGTCACAATGAGGTGAACTACTGTAACAGTTCAGTGTGTTATAGTGTCTCTAGGAGGTGAACTACTGTAACAGTTCAGTGTGTTATAGTGTCTCTAGGAGGTGAACTACTGTAACAGTTCAGTGTGTTATAGTGTCTCTCACGAAGACGTGAACTACTGTAACAGTTCAGTGTGTTATAGTGTCTCTAGGAGGTGAACTACTGTAACAGTTCAGTGTGTTATAGTGTCTCTAGGAGGTGAACTACTGTAACAGTTCAGTGTGTTATAGTGTCTCTATGAGGTGAACTACTGTAACAGTTCAGTGTGTTATAGTGTCACAATGAGGTGAACTACTGTAACAGTTCAGTGTACTGTTGTGTCTCAAGGAGGTGAACTACTGTAACAGTTCAGTGTGTTATAGTGTCTCTAGGAGGTGAACTACTGTAACAGTTCAGTGTGTTATTGTGTCTCTCACTAAGACATGAAATACTGTAACAGTTCAGTGAGTTATTGTGTCTCTAGGAGGTGAACTACTGTAACAGTTCAGTGTGTTATAGTGTCTCTAGGAGGTGAACTACTGTAACAGTTCAGTGTGTTATAGTGTCACTAGGAGGTGAACTACTGTAACAGTTCAGTGTGTTATAGTGTCACTAGGAGGTGAACTACTGTAACAGTTCAGTGTGTTATAGTGTCACTAAGAGGTGAACTACTGTAACAGTTCAGTGTGTTATAGTGTCTCTAGAAGGTGAACTACTGTAACAGTTCAGTATGTTATACTGTCACAATGAGGTGAACTACTGTAACAGTTCAGTGTACTGTTGTGTCTCAAGGAGGTGAACTACTGTAACAGTTCAGTGTGTTATAGTGTCTCTCACGAAGACGTGAAATACTGTAACAGTTCAGTGTGTTATTGTGTCTCTAGGAGGTGAACTACTGTAACAGTTCAGTGTGTTATAGTGTCTCTAGGAGGTGAACTACTGTAACAGTTCAGTGTGTTATTGTGTCTCTAGGAGGTGAACTACTGTAACAGTTCAGTGTGTTATTGTGTCTCTAGGAGGTGAACTACTGTAACAGTTCAGTGTGTTATTGTGTCTCTAGGAGGTGAACTACTGTAACAGTTCAGTGTGTTATTGTGTCTCTAGGAGGTGAACTACTGTAACAGTTCAGTGTGTTATTGTGTCTCTAGGAGGTGAACTACTGTAACAGTTCAGTGTGTTATTGTGTCTCTAGGAGGTGAACTACTGTAACAGTTCAGTGTACTGTTGTGTCTCAAGGAGGTGAACTACTGTAACAGTTCAGTGTGTTATTGTGTCTCTAGGAGGTGAACTACTGTAACAGTTCAGTGTGTTATTGTGTCTCTAGGAGGTGAACTACTGTAACAGTTCAGTGTGTTATAGTGTCTCTAGGAGGTGAACTACTGTAACAGTTCAGTGTGTTATAGTGTCTCTAGGAGGTGAACTACTGTAACAGTTCAGTGTGTTATAGTGTCTCTAGGAGGTGAACTACTGTAACAGTTCAGTGTGTTATAGTGTCTCTAAGAGGTGAACTACTGTAACAGTTCAGTGTGTTATAGTGTCACTAAGAGGTGAACTACTGTAACAGTTCAGTGTGTTATAGTGTCACTAAGAGGTGAACTACTGTGACAGTTCAGTGTGTTATAGTGTCACTAAGAGGTGAACTACTGTGACAGTTCAGTGTGTTATAGTGTCTCTAGGAGGTGAACTACTGTAACAGTTCAGTGTGTTATAGTGTCTCTACAAGAGGTGAACTACTGTAACAGTTCAGTGTGTTATAGTGTCTCTAGGAGGTGAACTACTGTAACAGTTCAGTGTGTTATAGTGTCTCTAGGAGGTGAACTACTGTAACAGTTCAGTGTGTTATAGTGTCTCAAGGAGGTGAACTACTGTAACAGTTCAGTGTGTTATTGTGTCTCTCACTAAGACATGAAATACTGTAACAGTTCAGTGTGTTATAGTGTCACAATGAGGTGAACTACTGTAACAGTTCAGTGTGTTATAGTGTCACAATGAGGTGAACTACTGTAACAGTTCAGTGTGTTATTGTGTCTCTCACTAAGACATGAAATACTGTAACAGTTCAGTGAGTTATTGTGTCTCTAGGAGTGGAACTACTGTAACAGTTCAGTGTGTTATAGTGTCTCTAGGAGGTGAACTACTGTAGCAGTTCAGTGTGTTATAGTGTCACTAGGAGGTGAACTACTGTAACAGTTCAGTGTGTTATAGTGTCACTAGGAGGTGAACTACTGTAACAGTTCAGTGTGTTATAGTGTCACTAAGAGGTGAACTACTGTAACAGTTCAGTGTGTTATAGTGTCTCTAGAAGGTGAACTACTGTAACAGTTCAGTATGTTATACTGTCACAATGAGGTGAACTACTGTAACAGTTCAGTGTACTGTTGTGTCTCAAGGAGGTGAACTACTGTAACAGTTCAGTGTGTTATAGTGTCTCTCACGAAGACGTGAAATACTGTAACAGTTCAGTGTGTTATTGTGTCTCTAGGAGGTGAACTACTGTAACAGTTCAGTGTGTTATAGTGTCTCTAGGAGGTGAACTACTGTAACAGTTCAGTGTGTTATAGTGTCTCTAGGAGGTGAACTACTGTAACAGTTCAGTGTGTTATTGTGTCTCTAGGAGGTGAACTACTGTAACAGTTCAGTGTGTTATTGTGTCTCTAGGAGGTGAACTACTGTAACAGTTCAGTGTGTTATAGTGTCTCTAGGAGGTGAACTACTGTAACAGTTCAGTGTGTTATTGTGTCTCTAGGAGGTGAACTACTGTAACAGTTCAGTGTGTTATAGTGTCTCTAGGAGGTGAACTACTGTAACAGTTCAGTGTGTTATAGTGTCTCTAGGAGGTGAACTACTGTAACAGTTCAGTGTGTTATAGTGTCTCTAGGAGGTGAACTACTGTAACAGTTCAGTGTGTTATAGTGTCTCTAGGAGGTGAACTACTGTAACAGTTCAGTGTGTTATAGTGTCACTCTACTGTAACAGTTCAGTGTGTTATAGTGTCACTAAGAGGTGAACTACTGTAACAGTTCAGTGTGTTATAGTGTCTCTAGGAGGTGAACTACTGTAACAGTTCAGTGTACTGTTGTGTCTCAAGGAGGTGAACTACTGTAACAGTTCAGTGTGTTATAGTGTCTCTAAGGAGGTGAACTACTGTAACAGTTCAGTGTGTTATTGTGTCTCTCACTAAGACATGAAATACTGTAACAGTTCAGTGTGTTATTGTGTCTCTAGGAGGTGAACTACTGTAACAGTTCAGTGTGTTATAGTGTCTCTAGGAGGTGAACTACTGTAACAGTTCAGTGTGTTATAGTGTCTCTAGGAGGTGAACTACTGTAACAGTTCAGTGTGTTATAGTGTCTCTAGGAGGTGAACTACTGTAACAGTTCAGTGTGTTATAGTGTCTCTAGGAGGTGAACTACTGTAACAGTTCAGTGTGTTATAGTGTCTCTAGGAGGTGAACTACTGTAACAGTTCAGTGTGTTATAGTGTCTCTAGGAGGTGAACTACTGTAACAGTTCAGTGTGTTATAGTGTCTCTAGGAGGTGAACTACTGTAACAGTTCAGTGTGTTATTGTGTCTCTAGGAGGTGAACTACTGTAACAGTTCAGTGTGTTATAGTGTCACTAGGAGGTGAACTACTGTAACAGTTCAGTGTGTTATAGTGTCTCTAAGAGGTGAACTACTGTAACAGTTCAGTGTGTTATAGTGTCTCTAGGAGGTGAACTACTGTAACAGTTCAGTGTGTTATAGTGTCACAATGAGGTGAACTACTGTAACAGTTCAGTGTGTTATAGTGTCTCTAGGAGGTGAACTACTGTAACAGTTCAGTGTGTTATAGTGTCTCTAGGAGGTGAACTACTGTAACAGTTCAGTGTGTTATAGTGTCTATAAGGAGGTGAACTACTGTAACAGTTCAGTGTGTTATATTGTCTCTACTGAACTACTGTAACAGTTCAGTGTGTTATAGTGTCTCTAGGAGGTGAACTACTGTAACAGTTCAGTGTGTTATAGTGTCTCAATGAGGTGAACTACTGTAACAGTTCAGTGTGTTATAGTGTCTCTAGGAGGTGAACTACTGTAACAGTTCAGTGTGTTATAGTGTCTCAAGGAGGTGAACTACTGTAACAGTTCAGTGTGTTATACTCAAGGAGGTGAACTACTGTAACAGTTCAGTGTGTTATTGTGTCTCTAGGAGACATGAACTACTGTAACAGTTCAGTGTGTTATAGTGTCTCTAGGAGGTGAACTACTGTAACAGTTCAGTGTGTTATAGTGTCTCTAGGAGGTGAACTACTGTAACAGTTCAGTGTGTTATGTGTCTCTAGGAGGTGAACTACTGTAACAGTTCAGTGTGTTATAGTGTCACTAAGAGGTGAACTACTGTAACAGTTCAGTGTGTTATAGTGTCTCTAGAAGGTGAACTACTGTAACAGTTCAGTGTGTTATACTGTCACAATGAGGTGAACTACTGTAACAGTTCAGTGTGTTGTTTTGTCTCAAGGAGGTGAACTACTGTAACAGTTCAGTGTGTTATAGTGTCTCTCACTGAAATACTGTAACAGTTCAGTGTGTTATTGTGTCTCTAGGAGGTGAACTACTGTAACAGTTCAGTGTGTTATAGTGTCTCTAGGAGGTGAACTACTGTAACAGTTCAGTGTGTTATTGTGTCTCTAGGAGGTGAACTACTGTAACAGTTCAGTGTGTTATTGTGTCTCTAGGAGGTGAACTACTGTAACAGTTCAGTGTGTTATTGTGTCTCTAGGAGGTGAACTACTGTAACAGTTCAGTGTGTTATTGTGTCTCTAGGAGGTGAACTACTGTAACAGTTCAGTGTGTTATTGTGTCTCTAGGAGGTGAACTACTGTAACAGTTCAGTGTGTTATAGTGTCTCTAGGAGGTGAACTACTGTAACAGTTCAGTGTACTGTTATGTGTCTCTAAGGAGGTGAACTACTGTAACAGTTCAGTGTGTTATTGTGTCTCTAGGAGGTGAACTACTGTAACAGTTCAGTGTGTTATTGTGTCTCTAGGAGGTGAACTACTGTAACAGTTCAGTGTGTTATAGTGTCTCTAGGAGGTGAACTACTGTAACAGTTCAGTGTGTTATAGTGTCAGTAGGAGGTGAACTACTGTAACAGTTCAGTGTGTTATAGTGTCTCTAGGAGGTGAACTACTGTAACAGTTCAGTGTGTTATAGTGTCACTAAGAGGTGAACTACTGTAACAGTTCAGTGTGTTATAGTGTCACTAAGAGGTGAACTACTGTAACAGTTCAGTGTGTTATAGTGTCACTAATGAGGTGAACTACTGTGACAGTTCAGTGTGTTATAGTGTCACTAAGAGGTGAACTACTGTGACAGTTCAGTGTGTTATAGTGTCTCTAGGAGGTGAACTACTGTAACAGTTCAGTGTGTTATAGTGTCTCTACTGTAACAGTTCAGTGTACTGTGAACTGAACTGTAACAGTTCAGTGTGTTATAGTGTCACTCAGGAGGTGAACTACTGTAACAGTTCAGTGTGTTATAGTGTCTCAAGGAGGTGAACTACTGTAACAGTTCAGTGTGTTATAGTGTCTCTCACTAGGAGGTGAACTACTGTAACAGTTCAGTGTGTTATAGTGTCTCTAATGAGGTGAACTACTGTAACAGTTCAGTGTGTTATAGTGTCTCAAGGAGGTGAACTACTGTAACAGTTCAGTGTGTTATTGTGTCTCTCACTAAGACATGAAATACTGTAACAGTTCAGTGTGTTATTGTGTCTCTAGGAGGTGAACTACTGTAACAGTTCAGTGTGTTATAGTGTCTCTAGGAGGTGAACTACTGTAACAGTTCAGTGTGTTATAGTGTCACTAGGAGGTGAACTACTGTAACAGTTCAGTGTGTTATAGTGTCACTAGGAGGTGAACTACTGTAACAGTTCAGTGTGTTATAGTGTCACTAAGAGGTGAACTACTGTAACAGTTCAGTGTGTTATAGTGTCTCTAGAAGGTGAACTACTGTAACAGTTCAGTTTGTTATAGTGTCACAATGAGGTGAACTACTGTAACAGTTCAGTGTGTTATAGTGTCTCAAGGAGGTGAACTACTGTAACAGTTCAGTGTGTTATAGTGTCTCTCACGAAGACGTGAAATACTGTAACAGTTCAGTGTGTTATTGTGTCTCTAGGAGGTGAACTACTGTAACAGTTCAGTGTGTTATAGTGTCTCTAGGAGGTGAACTACTGTAACAGTTCAGTGTGTTATAGTGTCTCTAGGAGGTGAACTACTGTAACAGTTCAGTGTGTTATAGTGTCTCTAGGAGGTGAACTACTGTAACAGTTCAGTGTGTTATTGTGTCTCTAGGAGGTGAACTACTGTAACAGTTCAGTGTGTTATTGTGTCTCTAGGAGGTGAACTACTGTAACAGTTCAGTGTGTTATTGTGTCTCTAGGAGGTGAACTACTGTAACAGTTCAGTGTGTTATAGTGTCTCTAGGAGGTGAACTACTGTAACAGTTCAGTGTGTTATTGTGTCTCTAGGAGGTGAACTACTGTAACAGTTCAGTGTGTTATAGTGTCTCTAGGAGGTGAACTACTGTAACAGTTCAGTGTGTTGTAACTGAAATACTGTAACAGTTCAGTGTGTTATAGTGTCTCTAAGAGGTGAACTACTGTAACAGTTCAGTGTGTTATAGTGTCTCTAAGAGGTGAACTACTGTAACAGTTCAGTGTGTTATAGTGTCACTAATGAGGTGAACTACTGTAACAGTTCAGTGTGTTATAGTGTCACTAAGAGGCTACTGTAACAGTTCAGTGTGTTATAGTGTCTCTAGGAGGTGAACTACTGTAACAGTTCAGTGTACTGTTGTGTCTCAAGGAGGTGAACTACTGTAACAGTTCAGTGTGTTATAGTGTCTCTAGGAGGTGAACTACTGTAACAGTTCAGTGTGTTATAGTGTCTCTAGGAGGTGAACTACTGTAACAGTTCAGTGTGTTATAGTGTCTCAAGGAGGTGAACTACTGTAACAGTTCAGTGTGTTATTGTGTCTCTAGGAGGTGAACTACTGTAACAGTTCAGTGTGTTATAGTGTCTCTAGGAGGTGAACTACTGTAACAGTTCAGTGTGTTATTGTGTCTCTAGGAGGTGAACTACTGTAACAGTTCAGTGTGTTATAGTGTCTCTAGGAGGTGAACTACTGTAACAGTTCAGTGTGTTATAGTGTCACAAGGAGGTGAACTACTGTAACAGTTCAGTGTGTTATAGTGTCACTAAGAGGTGAACTACTGTAACAGTTCAGTGTGTTATAGTGTCACTAAGAGGTGAACTACTGTAACAGTTCAGTGTGTTATAGTGTCACAATGAGGTGAACTACTGTAACAGTTCAGTGTGTTATAGTGTCACTAAGAGGTGAACTACTGTAACAGTTCAGTGTGTTATAGTGTCTCTAGAAGGTGAACTACTGTAACAGTTCAGTATGTTATACTGTCACAATGAGGTGAACTACTGTAACAGTTCAGTGTGTTATAGTGTCTCTAGGAGGTGAACTACTGTAACAGTTCAGTGTGTTATAGTGTCTCTCACGAAGACGTGAAATACTGTAACAGTTCAGTGTGTTATTGTGTCTCTAGGAGGTGAATTACTGTAACAGTTCAGTGTGTTGTAGTGTCACCAGGATGTGAACTACTGTAACAGTTCAGTGTGTTATAGTGTCTCAAGGAGGTGAACTACTGTAACAGTTCAGTGTGTTATTGTGTCTCTCACTAAGACATGAAATACTGTAACAGTTCAGTGTGTTATAGTGTCACAATGAGGTGAACTACTGTAACAGTTCAGTGTGTTATAGTGTCCCCAATGAGGTGAACTACTGTAACAGTTCAGTGTGTTATTGTGTCTCTCACTAAGACATGAAATACTGTAACAGTTCAGTGTGTTATTGTGTCTCTAGGAGGTGAACTACTGTAACAGTTCAGTGTGTTATAGTGTCTCTAGGAGGTGAACTACTGTAACAGTTCAGTGTGTTATAGTGTCTCTAGGAGGTGAACTACTGTAACAGTTCAGTGTGTTATAATGTCACCAGGATGTGAACTACTGTAACAGTTCAGTGTGTTATAGTGTCTCTAGGAGGTGAACTACTGTAACAGTTCAGTGTGTTATAGTGTCTCTAGGAGGTGAACTACTGTAACAGTTCAGTGTGTTATAGTGTCACAATGAGGTGAACTACTGTAACAGTTCAGTGTACTGTTGTGTCTCTAAGAGGTGAACTACTGTAACAGTTCAGTGTGTTATAGTGTCTCTAGGAGGTGAACTACTGTAACAGTTCAGTGTGTTATAGTGTCTCTAGGAGGTGAACTACTGTAACAGTTCAGTGTGTTATAGTGTCTCTAGGAGGTGAACTACTGTAACAGTTCAGTGAGTGTGAAACTACTGTAACAGTTCAGTGTGTTATAGTGTCTCTAGGAGGTGAACTACTGTAACAGTTCAGTGTGTTATAGTGTCTCTAGGAGGTGAACTACTGTAACAGTTCAGTGTGTTATAGTGTCTCTAGGAGGTGAACTACTGTAACAGTTCAGTGTGTTATAGTGTCTCTGTAACAGTTCAGTGAGTGTCTCTAGGAGGTGAACTACTGTAACAGTTCAGTGTGTTATAGTGTCTCTAGGAGGTGAACTACTGTAACAGTTCAGTTCAGTGAACTGTTCAGTGTGTTATTGTGTCTCTAGGAGGTGAACTACTGTAACAGTTCAGTGTGTTATTGTGTCTCTAGGAGAACTACTGTAACAGTTCAGTGTGTTATAGTGTCTCTAGGAGGTGAACTACTGTAACAGTTCAGTGTGTTATAGTGTCTCTAGGAGGTGAACTACTGTAACAGTTCAGTGTGTTATAGTGTCTCTAGGAGGTGAACTACTGTAACAGTTCAGTGTGTTATAGTGTCACTAGGAGGTGAACTACTGTAACAGTTCAGTGTGTTATAGTGTCTCTAGGAGGTGAACTACTGTAACAGTTCAGTGTGTTATAGTGTCACTAAGAGGTGAACTACTGTAACAGTTCAGTGTGTTATAGTGTCTCTAGAAGGTGAACTACTGTAACAGTTCAGTATGTTATACTGTCACAATGAGGTGAACTACTGTAACAGTTCAGTGTACTGTTGTGTCTCAAGGAGGTGAACTACTGTAACAGTTCAGTGTGTTATAGTGTCTCTCACGAAGACGTGAAATACTGTAACAGTTCAGTGTGTTATTGTGTCTCTAGGAGGTGAATTACTGTAACAGTTCAGTGTGTTGTAGTGTCACCAGGATGTGAACTACTGTAACAGTTCAGTGTGTTATAGAGTCTCTAGGAGGTGAACTACTGTAACAATTCAGTGTGTTATTGTGTCTCTAGGAGGTGAACTACTGTAACAGTTCAGTGTGTTATTGTGTCTCTAGGAGGTGAACTACTGTAACAGTTCAGTGTGTTATTGTGTCTCTAGGAGGTGAACTACTGTAACAGTTCAGTGTGTTATTGTGTCTCTAGGAGGTGAACTACTGTAACAGTTCAGTGTGTTATTGTGTCTCTAGGAGGTGAACTACTGTAACAGTTCAGTGTGTCATAGTGTCTCTAGGAGGTGAACTACTGTAACAGTTCAGTGTACTGTTGTGTCTCTAGGAGGTGAACTACTGTAACAGTTCAGTGTGTTATTGTGTCTCTAGGAGGTGAACTACTGTAACAGTTCAGTGTGTTATTGTGTCTCTAGGAGGTGAACTACTGTAACAGTTCAGTGTGTTATTGTGTCTCTAGGAGTGGAACTACTGTAACAGTTCAGTGTGTTATAGTGTCTCTAGGAGGTGAACTACTGTAACAGTTCAGTGTGTTGTAGTGTCTCTAAGACATGAAATACTGTAACAGTTCAGTGTGTTATAGTGTCACTAAGAGGTGAACTACTGTAACAGTTCAGTGTGTTATAGTGTCACTAAGAGGTGAACTACTGTAACAGTTCAGTGTGTTATAGTGTCACAATGAGGTGAACTACTGTAACAGTTCAGTGTGTTATAGTGTCACTAAGAGGTGAACTACTGTAACAGTTCAGTGTGTTATAGTGTCTCTAGAAGGTGAACTACTGTAACAGTTCAGTGTGTTATTGTGTCTCTAGGAGGTGAACTACTGTAACAGTTCAGTGTGTTATAGTGTCTCTAGAAGGTGAACTACTGTAACAGTTCAGTGTGTTATTGTGTCTCTAGGAGGTGAACTACTGTAACAGTTCAGTGTGTTGTAGTGTCACCAGGATGTGAACTACTGTAACAGTTCAGTGTGTTATAGTGTCTCAAGGAGGTGAACTACTGTAACAGTTCAGTGTGTTATTGTGTCTCTCACTAAGACATGAAATACTGTAACAGTTCAGTGAGTTATTGTGTCTCTAGGAGTGGAACTACTGTAACAGTTCAGTGTGTTATAGTGTCTCTAGGAGGTGAACTACTGTAACAGTTCAGTGTGTTATAGTGTCACTAGGAGGTGAACTACTGTAACAGTTCAGTGTGTTATAGTGTCACTAGGAGGTGAACTACTGTAACAGTTCAGTGTGTTATAGTGTCACTAAGAGGTGAACTACTGTAACAGTTCAGTGTGTTATAGTGTCTCTAGAAGGTGAACTACTGTAACAGTTCAGTATGTTATACTGTCACAATGAGGTGAACTACTGTAACAGTTCAGTGTACTGTTGTGTCTCAAGGAGGTGAACTACTGTAACAGTTCAGTGTGTTATAGTGTCTCTCACGAAGACGTGAAATACTGTAACAGTTCAGTGTGTTATTGTGTCTCTAGGAGGTGAACTACTGTAACAGTTCAGTGTGTTATTGTGTCTCTAGGAGGTGAACTACTGTAACAGTTCAGTGTGTTATTGTGTCTCTAGGAGGTGAACTACTGTAACAGTTCAGTGTGTTATTGTGTCTCTAGGAGGTGAACTACTGTAACAGTTCAGTGTGTCATAGTGTCTCTAGGAGGTGAACTACTGTAACAGTTCAGTGTACTGTTGTGTCTCAAGGAGGTGAACTACTGTAACAGTTCAGTGTGTTATTGTGTCTCTAGGAGGTGAACTACTGTAACAGTTCAGTGTGTTATTGTGTCTCTAGGAGGTGAACTACTGTAACAGTTCAGTGTGTTATTGTGTCTCTAGGAGTGGAACTACTGTAACAGTTCAGTGTGTTATAGTGTCTCTAGGAGGTGAACTACTGTAACAGTTCAGTGTGTTGTAGTGTCTCTAAGACATGAAATACTGTAACAGTTCAGTGTGTTATAGTGTCACTAAGAGGTGAACTACTGTAACAGTTCAGTGTGTTATAGTGTCACTAAGAGGTGAACTACTGTAACAGTTCAGTGTGTTATAGTGTCACAATGAGGTGAACTACTGTAACAGTTTAGTGTGTTATAGTGTCACTAAGAGGTGAACTACTGTAACAGTTCAGTGTGTTATAGTGTCTCTAGAAGGTGAACTACTGTAACAGTTCAGTGTACTGTTGTGTCTCAAGGAGGTGAACTACTGTAACAGTTCAGTGTGTTATAGTGTCTCTCACGAAGACGTGAAATACTGTAACAGTTCAGTGTGTTATTGTGTCTCTAGGAGGTGAATTACTGTAACAGTTCAGTGTGTTGTAGTGTCACCAGGATGTGAACTACTGTAACAGTTCAGTGTGTTATAGTGTCTCAAGGAGGTGAACTACTGTAACAGTTCAGTGTGTTATTGTGTCTCTCACTAAGACATGAAATACTGTAACAGTTCAGTGAGTTATTGTGTCTCTAGGAGTGGAACTACTGTAACAGTTCAGTGTGTTATTGTGTCTCTAGGAGGTGAACTACTGTAACAGTTCAGTGTGTTATAGTGTCTCTAGGAGGTGAACTACTGTAACAGTTCAGTGTGTTATAGTGTCTCTAGGAGGTGAACTACTGTAACAGTTCAGTGTGTTATAGTGTCTCTAGGAGGTGAACTACTGTAACAGTTCAGTGTGTTATAGTGTCTCTAGGAGGTGAACTACTGTAACAGTTCAGTGTGTTATAGTGTCTCTAGGAGGTGAACTACTGTAACAGTTCAGTGTGTTATAGTGTCTCTCACGAAGACGTGAACTACTGTAACAGTTCAGTGTGTTATAGTGTCTCTAGGAGGTGAACTACTGTAACAGTTCAGTGTGTTATAGTGTCTCTAGGAGGTGAACTACTGTAACAGTTCAGTGTGTTATAGTGTCTCTAGGAGGTGAACTACTGTAACAGTTCAGTGTGTTATAGTGTCTCTAGGAGGTGAACTACTGTAACAGTTCAGTGTGTTATATTGTCTCTAGGAGGTGAACTACTGTAACAGTTCAGTGTGTTATAGTGTCTCTAGGAGGTGAACTACTGTAACAGTTCAGTGTGTTATAGTGTCTCTAGGAGGTGAACTACTGTAACAGTTCAGTGTGTTATAGTGTCTCTAGGAGGTGAACTACTGTAACAGTTCAGTGTGTTATAGTTTCTCTAGGAGGTGAACTACTGTAACAGTTCAGTGTGTTATAGTGTCACAATGAGGTGAACTACTGTAACAGTTCAGTGTGTTATAGTGTCTCAAGGAGGTGAACTACTGTAACAGTTCAGTGTGTTATTGTGTCTCTCACTAAGACATGAAATACTGTAACAGTTCATTGTGTTATAGTGTCTCTAGGAGGTGAACTACTGTAACAGTTCAGTGTGTTATAGTGTCTCTAGGAGGTGAACTACTGTAACAGTTCAGTGTGTTATAGTGTCTCTAGGAGGTGAACTACTGTAACAGTTCAGTGTGTTATAGTGTCTGAAGAAGGTGAACTACTGTAACAGTTCAGTGTGTTATAGTGTCTCTAGGAGGTGAACTACTGTAACAGTTCAGTGTACTGTTGTGTCTCAAGGAGGTGAACTACTGTAACAGTTCAGTGTGTTATAGTGTCTCTCACGAAGACGTGAACTACTGTAACAGTTCAGTGTGTTATAGTGTCTCTAGGAGGTGAACTACTGTAACAGTTCAGTGTGTTATAGTGTCTCTAGGATGTGAACTACTGTAACAGTTCAGTGTGTTATAGTGTCTCTCACGAAGACGTGAACTACTGTAACAGTTCAGTGTGTTATATTGTCTCTAGGAGGTGAACTACTGTAACAGTTCAGTGTGTTATAGTGTATCTAGGAGGTGAACTACTGTAACAGTTCAGTGTGTTATATTGTGTCTCTAGGAGGTGAACTACTGTAACAGTTCAGTGTGTTATAGTGTCTCTAGGAGGTGAACTACTGTAACAGTTCAGTGTGTTATATTGTTTCTCTAGGAGGTGAACTACTGTAACAGTTCAGTGTGTTATAGTGTATCTAGGAGGTGAACTACTGTAACAGTTCAGTGTGTTATTGTGTCTCTAGGAGGTGAACTACTGTAACAGTTCAGTGTGTTATAGTGTCTCTAGGAGGTGAACTACTGTAACAGTTCAGTGTGTTATAGTGTCTCTAGGAGGTGAACTACTGTAACAGTTCAGTGTGTTATAGTGTCTCTAGGAGGTGAACTACTGTAACAGTTCAGTGTGTTATAGTGTCTCTAGGAGGTGAACTACTGTAACAGTTCAGTGTGTTATAGTGTCTCTAGGAGGTGAACTACTGTAACAGTTCAGTGTGTTATAGTGTCTCTAGGAGGTGAACTACTGTAACAGTTCAGTGTGTTATAGTGTCTCTAGGATGTGAACTACTGTAACAGTTCAGTGTGTTATAGTGTCTCTCACGAAGACGTGAACTACTGTAACAGTTCAGTGTGTTATATTGTCTCTGGGAGGTGAACTACTGTAACAGTTCAGTGTGTTATAGTGTCTCTAGGAGGTGAACTACTGTAACAGTTCAGTGTGTTATAGTTTCTCTAGGAGGTGAACTACTGTAACAGTTCAGTGTGTTATAGTGTCTCTAGGAGGTGAACTACTGTAACAGTTCAGTGTGTTATAGTGTCTCTCACGAAGACGTGAACTACTGTAACAGTTCAGTGTGTTATATTGTCTCTAGGAGGTGAACTACTGTAACAGTTCAGTGTGTTATAGTTTCTCTAGGAGGTGAACTACTGTAACAGTTCAGTGTGTTATAGTGTCACAATGAGGTGAACTACTGTAACAGTTCAGTGTGTTATAGTGTCACAATGAGGTGAACTACTGTAACAGTTCAGTGTGTTATATTGTCTCTAGGAGGTGAACTACTGTAACAGTTCAGTGTGTTATAGTGTCTCAAGGAGGTGAACTACTGTAACAGTTCAGTGTGTTATTGTGTCTCTCACTAAGACATGAAATACTGTAACAGTTCATTGTGTTATAGTGTCTCTAGGAGGTGAACTACTGTAACAGTTCAGTGTGTTATAGTGTCTCTAGGAGGTGAACTACTGTAACAGTTCAGTGTGTTATAGTGTCTCTAGGAGGTGAACTACTGTAACAGTTCAGTGTGTTATAGTGTCTGAAGAAGGTGAACTACTGTAACAGTTCAGTGTGTTATAGTGTCTCTAGGAGGTGAACTACTGTAACAGTTCAGTGTGTTATTGTGTCTCAAGGAGGTGAACTACTGTAACAGTTCAGTGTGTTATAGTGTCTCTACGAGACGTGAACTACTGTAACAGTTCAGTGTGTTATAGTGTCTCTAGGAGGTGAACTACTGTAACAGTTCAGTGTGTTATAGTGTCTCTAGGATGTGAACTACTGTAACAGTTCAGTGTGTTATAGTGTCTCTCACGAAGACGTGAACTACTGTAACAGTTCAGTGTGTTATACTGTCACACTGAGGTGAACTACTGTAACAGTTCAGTGTGTTATAGTGTCACAATGAGGTGAACTACTGTAACAGTTCAGTGTACTGTTGTGTGTCTAGGAGGTGAACTACTGTAACAGTTCAGTGTGTTATACTGTCACAATGAGGTGAACTACTGTAACAGTTCAGTGTGTTATAGTGTCTCTAGGAGGTGAACTACTGTAACAGTTCAGTGTGTTATAGTGTCTCTAGGAGGTGAACTACTGTAACAGTTCAGTGTGTTATAGTGTCTCTAGGAGGTGAACTACTGTAACAGTTCAGTGTGTTATAGTGTCTCTAGAAGGTGAACTACTGTAACAGTTCAGTGTGTTATAGTGTCTCTAGGAGGTGAACTACTGTAACAGTTCAGTGTACTGTGTGTCTCAACTACTGTAACAGTTCAGTGTGTTATAGTGTCTCTAGAGGTGAACTACTGTAACAGTTCAGTGTGTTATAGTGTCTCTAGGAGGTGAACTACTGTAACAGTTCAGTGTGTTATAGTGTCTCTAGGAGGTGAACTACTGTAACAGTTCAGTGTGTTATAGTGTCTCTCACGAAGACGTGAACTACTGTAACAGTTCAGTGTGTTATATTGTCTCTAGGAGGTGAACTACTGTAACAGTTCAGTGTGTTATAGTGTCTCTAGGAGGTGAACTACTGTAACAGTTCAGTGTGTTATATTGTCTCTAGGAGGTGAACTACTGTAACAGTTCAGTGTGTTATAGTGTCTCTAGGAGGTGAACTACTGTAACAGTTCAGTGTGTTATAGTTTCTCTAGGAGGTGAACTACTGTAACAGTTCAGTGTGTTATAGTGTCTCTAGGAGGTGAACTACTGTAACAGTTCAGTGTGTTATTGTGTCTCTAGGAGGTGAACTACTGTAACAGTTCAGTGTGTTATAGTGTCTCTAGGAGGTGAACTACTGTAACAGTTCAGTGTGTTATAGTGTCTCTAGGAAGACGTGAACTACTGTAACAGTTCAGTGTGTTATATTGTCTCTGGGAGGTGAACTACTGTAACAGTTCAGTGTGTTATAGTGTCTCTAAGACGTGAACTACTGTAACAGTTCAGTGTGTTATAGTGTCTCTAGGAGGTGAACTACTGTAACAGTTCAGTGTGTTATAGTGTCTCTCACGAAGACGTGAACTACTGTAACAGTTCAGTGTGTTATATTGTCTCTAGGAGGTGAACTACTGTAACAGTTCAGTGTGTTATAGTGTCTCTAGGAGGTGAACTACTGTAACAGTTCAGTGTGTTATAGTGTCTCTAGGAGGTGAACTACTGTAACAGTTCAGTGTGTTATAGTTTCTCTAGGAGGTGAACTACTGTAACAGTTCAGTGTACTGTTGTGTCTCAAGGAGGTGAACTACTGTAACAGTTCAGTGTGTTATAGTGTCTCTCACGAAGACGTGAACTACTGTAACAGTTCAGTGTGTTATAGTGTCTCTAGGAGGTGAACTACTGTAACAGTTCAGTGTGTTATAGTGTCTCTAGGATGTGAACTACTGTAACAGTTCAGTGTGTTATAGTGTCTCTCACGAAGACGTGAACTACTGTAACAGTTCAGTGTGTTATATTGTCTCTAGGAGGTGAACTACTGTAACAGTTCAGTGTGTTATAGTGTATCTAGGAGGTGAACTACTGTAACAGTTCAGTGTGTTATATTGTGTCTCTAGGAGGTGAACTACTGTAACAGTTCAGTGTGTTATAGTGTCTCTAGGAGGTGAACTACTGTAACAGTTCAGTGTGTTATATTGTTTCTCTAGGAGGTGAACTACTGTAACAGTTCAGTGTGTTATAGTGTATCTAGGAGGTGAACTACTGTAACAGTTCAGTGTGTTATTGTGTCTCTAGGAGGTGAACTACTGTAACAGTTCAGTGTGTTATAGTGTCTCTAGGAGGTGAACTACTGTAACAGTTCAGTGTGTTATAGTGTCTCTAGGAGGTGAACTACTGTAACAGTTCAGTGTGTTATAGTGTCTCTAGGAGGCGAACTACTGTAACAGTTCAGTGTGTTATAGTGTCTCTAGGAGGTGAACTACTGTAACAGTTCAGTGTGTTATAGTGTCTCTAGGAGGTGAACTACTGTAACAGTTCAGTGTGTTATAGTGTCTCTCACGAAGACGTGAACTACTGTAACAGTTCAGTGTGTTATATTGTCTCTGGGAGGTGAACTACTGTAACAGTTCAGTGTGTTATAGTGTCTCTCACGAAGACGTGAACTACTGTAACAGTTCAGTGTGTTATAGTGTCTCTAGGAGGTGAACTACTGTAACAGTTCAGTGTGTTATAGTGTCTCTCACGAAGACGTGAACTACTGTAACAGTTCAGTGTGTTATATTGTCTCTGGGAGGTGAACTACTGTAACAGTTCAGTGTGTTATAGTGTCTCTAGGAGGTGAACTACTGTAACAGTTCAGTGTGTTATAGTGTCTCTAGGAGGTGAACTACTGTAACAGTTCAGTGTGTTATAGTTTCTCTAGGAGGTGAACTACTGTAACAGTTCAGTGTGTTATAGTGTCTCTAGGAGGTGAGCTACTGTAACAGTTCAGTGTGTTATAGTGTATCTAGGAGGTGAACTACTGTAACAGTTCAGTGTGTTATTGTGTCTCTAGGAGGTGAACTACTGTAACAGTTCAGTGTACTGTTGTGTCTCAAGGAGGTGAACTACTGTAACAGTTCAGTGTGTTATAGTGTCTCTCACGAAGACGTGAACTACTGTAACAGTTCAGTGTGTTATATTGTCTCTGGGAGGTGAACTACTGTAACAGTTCAGTGTGTTATAGTGTCTCTAGGAGGTGAACTACTGTAACAGTTCAGTGTGTTATAGTGTATCTAGGAGGTGAACTACTGTAACAGTTCAGTGTGTTATAGTGTATCTAGGAGGTGAACTACTGTAACAGTTCAGTGTGTTATAGTGTCTCTAGGAGGTGAACTACTGTAACAGTTCAGTGTACTGTTGTGTCTCAAGGAGGTGAAATACTGTAACAGTTCAGTGTGTTATAGTGTCTCTCACGAAGACGTGAACTACTGTAACAGTTCAGTGTGTTATAGTGTATCTAGGAGGTGAACTACTGTAACAGTTCAGTGTGTTATAGTGTCTGAAGGAGGTGAACTACTGTAACAGTTCAGTGTGTTATAGTGTATCTAGGAGGTGAACTACTGTAACAGTTCAGTGTGTTATAGTGTCTCTCTCTAGGAGGTGAACTACTGTAACAGTTCAGTGTGTTATTGTGTCTCTAGGAGGTGAACCACTGTAACAGTTCAGTGAGTTATTGTGTCTCTAGGAGTTGAACTAATGTAACAGTTCAGTGTGTTATAGTGTATCTAGGAGGTGAACCACTGTAACAGTTCAGTGAGTTATTGTGTCTCTAGGATTTGAACTAATGTAACAGTTCAGTGTGTTATAGTGTCTCTAGGAGGTGAACTACTGTAACAGTTCAGTGTGTTATAGTGTATATAGGAGGTGAACTACTGTAACAGTTCAGTGTGTTATAGTGTCTATAGGAGGTGAACTACTGTAACAGTTCAGTGTGTTATAGTGTATCTCTCTAGGAGGTGAACTACTGTAACAGTTCAGTGTGTTATTGTGTCTCTAGGAGGTGAACTACTGTAACAGTTCAGTGTGTTATTGTGTCTCTAGGAGGTGAACTACTGTAACAGTTCAGTGTGTTATAGTGTCTCTAGGAGGTGAACTACTGTAACAGTTCAGTGTGTTATAGTGTCTCTAGGAGGTGAACTACTGTAACAGTTCAGTGTGTTATTGTGTATCTAGGAGGTGAACTACTGTAACAGTTCAGTGTGTTATTGTGTATCTAGGAGGTGAACTACTGTAACAGTTCAGTGTGTGTTTAGGGACTGGGGCTTATTTATATTTTGTGTTATAATGGAATGTTATGATGTTATGTAATGTTATTGAAATCATGGCATCCTTATTTTGACCTTCTGATCTGGGATCATAGCCAATGTGTATGTGGATGAATTCCTGTGCATGACTGGTTGTTCTATTTATTTAACTAGGAGCCCTTTTTCCTTGAATTCTTGGTGTAATTGATCAATCATTTATCTGATTGGTCAGAGTCCATACACCTTTCCCAGGGTCTTGTTCACTCAGAACCAATCGGAAGCAAACTGGCCAAAATGGGGATCTGCCTGGTATTGTCCAATATTAAACGCTACTACTGTGTGCACTAATTAATACACCCCAGGTGTTCCAGTTCTCTGAGTCTCAGAAAGTGAAGACCAGTTGTACTTCATCTCTTGAGGATCTGTAGTTGAGTCTAGCAGAGAGTCTTCTGCCCAGGTTGGAACTGACCTGCAGTCCTTTTATCTGGAGACAGAGGAAGAGAGTGTGAGGGGGAAAGAAAGAGTGTGAAAGTAGAGGGGAGAGGGAGACAGAGGAAGAGAGGCTGAGGTGGAAAGAAAGAGTGTGAAAGTAGAGGGGAGAGGGAGACAGAGGAAGAGAGGCTGAGGTGGAAAGAAAGAGTGTGAAAGTAGAGGGGAGAGGGAGACAGAGGAAGAGAGGGTGAGGGGGAAAGAAAGAGTGTGAAAGTAGAGGGGAGAGGGAGACAGAGGAAGAGAGGGTGAGGGGGAAAGAAAGAGTGTGAAAGTAGAGGGGAGTGGGAGACAGAGGAAGACAGGGTGAGGGGTATAGAAAGAGTGTGAAAGTAGAGGGGAGATGGAGACAGAGGAAGAGAGGGTGAGGGGGAAAGAAAGAGTGTGAAAGTAGAGGGGAGAGGGAGACAGAGGAAGAGAGGGTGAGGGGGAAAGAACGAGTGTGAAAGTAGAGGGGAGAGGGAGACAGAGGAAGAGAGGCTGAGGGGAAAGAAAGAGTGTGAAAGTAGAGGGGAGAGGGAGACAGAGGAAGAGAGGCTGAGGTGGAAAGAAAGAGTGTGAAAGTAGAGGGGAGAGGGAGACAGAGGAAGAGAGGGTGAGGGGGAAAGAAAGAGTGTGAAAGTAGAGGGGAGAGGGAGACAGAGGAAGAGAGGGTGAGGGGAAAGAAAGAGTGTGAAAGTAGAGGAGAGGGAGACAGAGGAAGAGAGGGTGAGGGGGAAAGAAAGAGTGTGAAAGTAGAGGGGAGAGGGAGACAGAGGAAGAGAGGGTGAGGGGAAAGAAAGAGTGTGCAAGTAGAGGGGAGAGGGAGACAGAGGAAGAGAGGGTGAGGGGGAAAGAAAGAGTGTGAAAGTGGAGGGGAAGCAGCTCTGTCAGTGCCGTCACCTCTGACTGAGTGAATAGGTGTGCGTGCGTGAGAGACAGAGAGAGACAGATTGACTTTGGAAAGCTCCCCTCCCTGCACTCCTCATCCCCTCCTTTTCTCCCAGCTCCTCCCCTCCTCCCTCCCCTCCTCTTTCCTCTCCGGCTCTCCTCCCCTCCTCCCCGCCTCCCCTCCTCTCTCTGACATCTCCCAGCTCATCCTGGACTGACTGTGAGCTCAGACAGCCTGTCGCTCTCAGTCACTCTCCCTCCTCCTCCCTCCATCAATCCTTCCTTCCATCCCTCTCTCCTTTTAGCCTTCTCTCTCTCTCTCTCTCTCTCTCTCTCTCTCTCTCTCTCTTTACATGTCCATCTTTCAAACTCTCATCCTGCCTGGCTGTCTACCCTTCCACTCCCCTTTTATAGTACCCTCTCTTTTTCTGCCCCCCCCATTCCTCCTCTCTTCTTTTAGTACCCTCTCTTTTTCTGTCCCCCCCATGCCTCCTCTCTTCTTTTAGTACCCTCTCTTTTATGTCCCCCCATGCCTCCTCTCTTCTTTTAGTACCCTCTCTTTTCTGTCCCCCCCAGGCCTCCTCTCTTCTTTTAGTACCCTCTCTTTTTCTGTCTCCCCCATGCCTCCTCTCTTTTTTAGTACCCTCTCTTTTTCTGTCCCCCCATGCCTCCTCTCTTCCCTTTAGTACCCTCTCTTTTCTGTCTCCCCCCATGCCTCCTCTCTTCTTTTAGTACCCTCTCTTTTTCTGTCTCCCCCATGCCTCCTCTCTTTTAGTACCCTCTTTTTTCTGTCCCCCCAGGCCTCCTCTCTTCTTTTAGTACCCTCTCTTTTTCTGTCCCCCCCATGCCTCCTCTCTTCTTTTAGTACCCTCTCTTTTCTGTCCCCCCATGCCTCCTCTCTTCTTTTAGTACCCTCTCTTTTTCTGTCCCCCCATGCCTCCTGCCTCCTCCCCCCATTTTTAGTACCCTCTCTTTTTCTGTCCTCTCCCCCTCTGTCCTCCTCTCTTTTTTTAGTACCCTCTCTTTTTCTGTCCCCCCATGCCTCCTCTCTTCTTTTAGTACCCTCTCTTTTTCTGTCCCCCCCATGCCTCCTCTCTTCTTTTAGTACCCTCTCTTTTCTGTCCCCCATGCCTCCTCTCTTCTTTTAGTACCCTCTCTTTTTCTGTCCCCCCCATGCCTCCTCTCTTCTTTAGTACCCTCTCTTTTCTGTCCCCCCCATGCCTCCTCTCTTCTTTTAGTACCCTCTCTTTTCTGTCCCCCCCATGCCTCCTCTCTTCTTTTAGTACCCTCTCTTTTCTGTCCCCCCATGCCTCCTCTCTTCTTTTAGTACCCTCTCTTTTTCTGTCCCCCCATGCCTCCTCTCTTCTTTTAGTACCCTCTTTTTCTGTCTCCCCCATGCCTCCTCTCTTCTTTTAGTACCCTCTCTTTTTCTGTCCCCCCATGCCTCCTCTCTTCTTTTAGTACCCTCTCTTTTTCTGTCCCCCCCATGCCTCCTCTCTTTTTTAGTACCCTCTCTTTTTCTGTCCCCCCATGCCTCCTCTCTTCTTTTAGTACCCTCTCTTTTCTGTCTCCCCATGCCTCCTCTCTTCTTTTAGTACCCTCTCTTTTTCTGTCCCCCCATGCCTCCTCTCTTCTTTTAGTACCCTCTCTTTTTCTGTCCCCCCCCCATCCTCCTCTCTTCTTTTAGTACCCTCTCTTTTCTGTCCCCCCCTCCTCTCTTCTTTTATGCCCCCATGCCTCCTCTCTTCTTTTAGTACCCTCTCTTTTTCTCTGTCTGTCCCCCATGCCTCCTCTCTTCTTTTAGTACCCTCTCTTTTCTGTCCCCCATGCCTCCTCTCTTCTTTTAGTACCCTCTCTTTTTCTGTCCCCCCCATGCCTCCTCTCTTCTTTTAGTACCCTCTCTTTTCTGTCCCCCCCCCATGCCTCCTCTCTTCTTTTAGTACCCTCTCTTTTTCTGTCCCCCCCATGCCTCCTCTCTTCTTTTAGTACCCTCTCTTTTTCTGTCCCCCCATGCCTCCTCTCTCTTCTTTTAGTACCCTCTCTTTTTCTGTCTCCCCATGCCTCCTCTCTTCTTTTAGTACCCTCTCTTTTTCTGTCTGTCCCCCTTTTAGTACCCTCTCTAATTCTGTCCCCCATGCCTCCTCTCTTCTTTTAGTACCCTCTCTTTTTCTGTCTGCCTCCTCCTTCTTTTAGCCTCTCTGTCTCCCCCATGCCTCCTCTTTTTTTAGTACCCTCTCTTTTTCTGTCTCCCCCATGCCTCCTCTCTTCTTTTAGTACCCTCTCTTTTTCTGTCCCCCCATGCCTCCTCTCTTCTTTTTAGTACCCTCTCTTTTTCTGTCTCCCCCATGCCTCCTCCTTCTTTTAGTACCCTCTCTTTTCTGTCCTGCCTCCTCTCTTCTTTTAGTACCCTCTCTTTTCTGTCCCCCCATGCCTCCTCTCTTCTTTTAGTACCCTCTATTTTTCTGTCTCCCCCTGCCTCCTCTCTTCCTTTAGTACCCTCTCTTTTTCTGTCTCCCCCATGCCTCCTCTCTTCTTTTAGTACCCTCTCTTTTTCTGTCTCCCCCATGCCTCCTCTCTTCTTTTAGTACCCTCTCTTTTCTGTCTCCCCATGCCTCCTCTCTTCTTTTAGTACCCTCTCTTTTTCTGTCTTCCCTTAGCATCCTTCTCTTTCCCTCTCTCACTCTGCCTCATTCTGTCTCCCCCATGCCTCCTCTCTCCTTTAAGCCCTCTCTGTTTTTCTCTTTTAGAGATCTTTCCTTCTCACTCTCTCCATACATTGTTCTTGTGTTCTATCAATGTCATACGTAGCTGCTATACCCTCCTCCCTCGCACTCTTCTCTCTCTCTCTCCCTTCCATTCCCTCCACTTTCTCCTGCTTCTCTTCCATCTCTCTCACATTTACCACTCTGACACCAATCTTCTCTCATTCCCTTTCTCCTTTCCCCCTATTACACGGTCATTATGTACCCTTTTCTTCTCTTCTCTCTCTCCCTCTCTTCTCTCTCTCCATCTCTCATTTTCTCTCTTCAGTTTCAAATCTATCTTGCACTGTAGCAACTGCCTGTCACACACACGCGCGCACAGACACAGACACAGACACAGACACACACACACACACACACACACACACACACACACACACACACACACACACACACACACACACACACACACACACACACACTGTACATACAAAATCAAATCAAATTTATTTGTCACATACACATGGTTAGCAGATGTTAATGCGAGTGTAGCGAAATGCATTACACACAAGTCTGTAACCCAATGATTTATGCACTGTGCAAATGTCATACTCCAAGATTAGCTGATGAGGTGTTGAATAGTGAGAGGATTGTGGGTACTGTAGTAAATAAGTAATTATCCTTCTCCTAAATCATACTAGACTCCAATGGATCAGACTACACAAATGTGACGTAATTCTGTCATGAGCTCCATTGCTGTGGGTGATAATAATCAGATTTTCTGTATATCAAATTTCATAAAAGAACGACATCAATACTACAGTATAATACTGCATGTCATAATCTAACCTCATTGTACCACACAGCTTATCATGGGAAATGTATATGCGGAAATAGTGGCATCTAACCATGAACACGTTTGGAGTGTGAGATCAATGTCTATATCACACAGTTCTCATTAACAGAACTAGAGATGTCATGCTTTGTTAGATTTAGCCTTTGGTTTTAATTATGTCATTAAAGAACATTATTATGTCATTAAACCTTCATTTGTGCCAAAGATAATCCATTGACATGCATGGCAGTATGGCACACAATATGTCTACACGTAGATATACAGTATGTCTACCGTGTCTATATGTCTATTTCTATAGAGCTTAAATGACAGAATGAACAGAGAATAACCTTCACCAACACCCTTCTCTTTCACCTCCCCTGTATTATCTATCTCCCTTTCCTCTTCTCCTTCTCTCTCTCTTTCTCTCTCTTCTCTCTCTCCCCCTCTTCCACTAGTTCTCTACCTTAATCATCATCACTCCCCATCTTTCTCTCTCTCTCTCTCTCTCTCCCCCTCTCTCTCTCTCTCTCTCTCTCTCTCTCTCTCTCTCTCTCTCTCTCTCTCTCTCTCTCTCTCTCTCTCTCACTCTCTCTCTCTCTCTCTCTTTCTCTCTCTCTCCCTCTCTCTCATCCCTTTTTCTCTCGCTCTCTCTCATCTCACTCTCTCTCATCTCTTTCTCTCTCTTCTCTTGTCCTTCAGTGTCTGCAGCCAGCTGTGTCTCTGGGCCATTAGTTCCCTGTCCTCCCCTACATTTTCTCCATCACCGATTCCCTCTGCAGTCTCTCTCTCTCCCCACTTCCCCCAGCCATCCTCCCTCCCTCTCTCCTCTCCTCTCTCTCAGCTCTCCTTCTCCCATTGCTCCCTCTGTCCCCAGACTGGCAGGATCCATTGTCACAGCAACTGCTGATAATAATCCAGTCGGAGGTCCACTACTCTTTTCCTCCAATGCACCAAAATGACTGGCCAGACGCTCAGTCACACACACTCAGTCACACAGTGGAACACACACACTCAGTCACACAGCGGAACACACACACTCAGTCACACAGCGGAACACAGACACTCAGTCACACAGCGGAACACACACACTCAGTCACACAGCGGAACACAGACACTCAGTCACACAGCGGAACACACACACTCAGTCACACAGCGGAACACACACACTCAGTCACACAGCGGAACACAGACACTCAGTCACACAGCGGAACACACACACTCAGTCACACAGCAGTCACACAGCGGAACACAGACACTCAGTCACACAGCGGAACACACACACTCAGTCACACAGCGGAACACACACACTCAGTCACACAGCGGAACACAGACACTCAGTCACACAGCGGAACACACACACTCAGTCACACAGCGGAACACACACACTCAGTCACACAGCGGAACACACACACTAAGTCACACGGCGGAACACACACACTCAGTCACACAGCGGAACACACACACTCAGTCACACAGCGGAACACACACACTCAGTCACACAGCGGAACACAGACACTCAGTCACACAGAGGAACACAAACACTCAGTCGCACAGCAGAACACAGACACTCAGTCACACAGCGGAACACACACACTCAGTCACACAGCGGAACACACACACTCAGTCACACAGCGGAACACACACACTCAGTCACACAGCGGAACACACACACTCAGTCACACAGCGGAACACACACACTCAGTCACACAGCGGAACACAGGCACTCAGTCACACAACAGCACACAGACATTCAGTCACACAACAGCACACAGACATTCAGTCACACACCAGAACACAGACATTCAGTCACACAGCAGAGCACATACACTCAGTCACACAGCAGAACACAGACACTCAGTCACACAACAGCACACAGACATTCAGTCACACACCAGAACACAGACATTCAGTCACACAGCAGAACACAGGCAGAGGTACATAAACGAATACAGGGACAAACACACACAGAAACAGACGCAGATACATGCACACACACACACTCTCTCTCCCTCTCAATTTTAATTTCAATTCTATTTAAGGGACTTGATTGGCATGGGAAACATATGTTTACATTGCCAAAGCAAGTGAAGTAGATCATTAACAAAAAATGAAATAAACACAAATGAATTAACAGTAAACATTACACTCACAAAAGTTTCAAAGTAATTGATACATTTAAAATGTCATATTATGTATATATACGGTGTTATAATGATGTGCAAATAGTTAAAGTACAAAATGGAAAATAAATAAACATAAATATGGGTTGTATTTACAATGGTGTTTGTTCTTCACTGGTTGCCCTTTTCTTGTGGCAACAGGTCACAAATCTTGCTGCTGTGAGTTCATCAAAATTGGGTTTGTTTTCAAATTCTTTGTAGACCTGTGTAATCTGAGTGAAATATGTGTCTCTAATATGGTCATACATTTGGCAGGAGGTTAGGATGTGCAGCTCAGTTTCCACCTCATTTTGTGGGCAGTGTGCACATAGCCTGTCTTCTCTTGAGTGTCAGGTCTGCCTACGGAGGCCTTTCTCAATAGCAAGGCTATGCTCACTGAGTCTATACATAGTCAAAGCTTTCCTTAAGTTTGGGTCAGTCACAATGGTTGGGTATTCTGCCACTGTGCATTCTCTGTTTAGGGCCAAATAGCATTCTAGTTTACTCTGGGTTTATTTTTTATTCCTTACAATGTGTCAAGTAATTATCTTTTTGTTTTCTCATGATTTGGTTGGGTCTAATTGTGTTGCTGTCCTGGAGCTCTGTGGGGTCTGTTTGTGTTTGTGAACAGAGCCCCAGGACCAGCTTGCTTTAGGGGACTCTTCTCCAGGTTCATCTCTCTGTAGGTGATGGCTTTTTGTTTTTTTGTTTGTCAATTAGGTTGCGCAGGGTGAATACGTGGTCTGTTGTACGGTAATTTGATAAAAAGCCAAATTGACATTTGCTCAGTACATTGTATTCACTGAGGAAATGTACAAGTCCGCTGTTAATAATAATGCAGAGGATTTTTCCAAGGTTGCTGTTGATGCATATCCCATGGTAGTTATTTGGGTCAAATTTGTCTCCACTTTGTGGATTGGGGTGATCAGTCCCTGGTTCCAGATATTGGGGACGATGCCAGAGCTATGGATGATGTTAAAGAGTTTATGTATAACTAATTGGAATTTGTGGTCTGTATATTTTATCATTTCATTGACCATTTACCATCAACATCACAGGCCTTTTTGAATTGGAGGGTTTGTATTTTGTCCTGTAGTTCATTCAATGTAATTGGAGAATCCAGTGGGTTCTGGTAGTCTTTAACAGTTGATTCTAAGATTTGTATTTGATCATGTATATGTTTTTGCTGTTTGTTCTTTGTTATAGAGCCAAAAATATTTGAGAAATGGTTTACCCATGCACCTCCATTTTGGATAGATAACTCTTCGTGTTGCTCTCTCTCTCCCCCTCTCTGTCTCTCTCTCTCTCTCTCTCTCTCTCTCTCTCTCTCTCTCTCTCTCTCTCTCTCTCTTTATCTCTCTCTCTCTCTCTCAAACATGCTCCCAGCTCCCTTCATCTCTTTATAGCTCTCTCTCCTCTCTCTCTCTCTCTCTCTCTCTCTCTCTCGCCCCTCTCTCTGTCTCCCCTCTCTCTCTCTCTCTCTCTCTCTCTCTCTCTCTCAATTAAATTAAATTAAATTCAAAGGGCTTTATTGGCATAGGAAACATATGTTTACATTGCCGAAGCAAGTGAAATATAT
>NW_027040378.1:36537-51537 GCF_034236695.1 Oncorhynchus nerka | reverse complement strand
TGGTCCCTAAATCAGGTGTTTAGTCCCCCATAAATCCCTGATTAGTATGTGGTCAGGTAAATCAGGTGTTTAGTATGGCTCCCTAAATCAGGTCCCCCATGTGCTCAGGTAAATCAGGTGATTAGGCTCCCTGGGGTCCCCCATGGCTCCCTGTTTCCCCCCATATGTGGTCAGGTAAATCTCCCTGTGGTCAGGTAAATCATGATTGTTTAGTATGTCCTCAGGTAAATCCCATAAATCTGTTTAGTATCCCCCATGGTCAGGTAAATCATGTTTAGTATGTGGTCAGGTAAATCAGGTGTTTAGTATCCTCCCCCTCCCTCAGGTAAATCAGGTGTTTAGTCCCCATGTGGCTCAGGTAAATCTGTTCCTCCCCCTGGTAAATCTCCCTGTTTAGTATGTGGTCAGGTAAATCAGGTGTTTAGTATGTGGTCAGGTAAATCAGGTGTTTAGTATGTGGTCAGGTAAATCCTGTTTAGTCAGGTAAATTCCTCAGGTGTTTCCCTTTGTGGTCAGGTAAATCTCAGGTAAATCCAGGTAAATCTGTTTAGTATGTGGTCAAAATCAGGTGTTTAGTATGTGGTCAGGTAAATCAGGTGTTTAGTATGTCCAGGTAAATCAGGTGTTTAGTATGTGGTCAGGTAAATCTGTTTAGTATGTGGTCAGGTAAATCAGGTGTTTAGTATCTCTCAGGTCTGGTCTCAGGTGTTTAGTAGTTCAGGTCTCTGTTTAGTATCTCTCTGTAAATCTGTTTAGTATGTGGTCAGGTAAATCAGGTGTAGTATCTCTGGTCAGGTAAATCAGGTGAAGATCTGGTCTGGTATATCAGGTGTTTAGTATGTGGTCAGGTAAATCAGGTGTCTCTGTTTCTCTCAGGTAAATCTGTTTCTATGTGGTCAGGTAAATCTGATTAGTATGTGGTCTCTAAATCTGTTTAGTCTCTCTAAATCAGGTGTTTAGTATGTCTCAGTAAATCAGGTCTCTAGTATCTCTCTCAGTAAATCAGGTGTTTAGTATGTGGTCAGGTAAATCTGTTTAGTCTGTTTCTCTCTCAGGTGTTTATCTATCTCTGTAAATCAGGTGTTTGTATGTGGTCAGGTAAATCAGGTGTTTAGTATGTCTCAGGTAAATCAGGTGTTTATCTGTGGTCTCAGTATTCTCTAAATCTGTTTATATGTGGTCAGGTAAATCTGTTTAGTATCTCTCTGTAAATCTCTGTTTAGTATGTGGTCAGGTAAATCAGGTGTTTAGTATATCTCAGGTAAATCTGTTTAGTCTGTCTCAGTAAATCAGGTGTTTATCTCTGTTTAGTATGTCAGGTAAATCAGGTGTTTCTCTGGTCAGGTCAGGTGTTTAGTATGTATATGTTTAGTATCTCTCTGTAAATCAGGTGTTTAGTATGTGGTCAGGTAAATCAAGTGTTTAGTATGTGGTCAGGTAAATCAGGTGTTTCTATCTCTCTGTAAATCAGGTGTTTCTATGTGGTCTGGTAAATCTGTTTAGCATGTGGTCAGGTCTCTGTTTAGTCTGTCTTCAGTATGTGGTCAGGTAAATCTTTCTCTGTATATCTAAATCAGGTGTTTAGCTGTGGTCAGGTAAATCAGGTGTTTAGTATGTGGTCAGGTAAATCAGGTGTTTAGTATCTGGTCAGGTAAATCTGTTTAGTATGTGGTCTGTAAATCAGGTGTCTAGTCTGTGGTCTGTCTCTCTCATGGTGTAGGAGATCTCCTGCTGTATTCTGGCTGAAATCTCTCTCTCTGTTTCCGGGAACATAGTTTAGTCTCCTGTGTTTCTCTCTCACTGTATATCTCTCTCTGTGTTTCTCTCTCTCTGCATATCTCCACCAACTGTTTCTCATCCACAAATATCACACCTGTTTCTCTTTCTGTATCTCACACTGTGTTTCTCACTCATGTAAAAACATGCACAAACTCATGCTGTGTTTCTCACATACACATAAGCTGTCCCAAACACACAGGTCTGTTTCTCCCTCCCTCTCCTCTGAGATCCATGTCACTATTCTACTCATCACTGTAGATTCACCTGTCTCAATGTCTACTAGCTTTTGTAGTCTCTGTACATGCTATTTAGGAAGAGGAGGATGAAGGATGGAGGGGGTCTGAGTGAAGAGGTTGAGGAAGAGGGGGTGAGGTCAGGGGGAAGATGGGGAGGGAAGTGTTGAAAATGATTATCCAGGGCTGTTCAGATCCCTGTCACAACCAGATACGAACCTGATTCATACCTCATAACAGATTGGCTCACTAACATGGAAGTCTAGCTCTCATCTCCAACATCTCCATCTTTTTCAGTGTTCTCTTATATAGCATGTAAATGTGGCACCAAGAGAAGAGTAGAGAGAGATTTAAATGATTGCTGGCATCTAAAAACATGTCCATGCTCTGATCATGTCCCTATTGATCTAGTTGGATGTTGTTGTCTAGACTATAGAGAAAAATCCTCCCTCTGTCTCCCTCCTCTCTCCCAATGCCTCCTACTTTCTCCCCCCATGGCTCCCTACTTCCTCCCCACATGGCTCCCTACTTCTCCCCCCATGGCTCCCTACTTCTCCCCCATGGCTCCCTACTTCCTCCCCCATGGCTCCCTACTGTCTCCCCCATGCCTCCTTCTTCCTCCCCCCCATGGCTCCCTGTCTCCCCATGGCTCCCTACTCCTCCCCCATGGCTCCCTCTGTCCCCCATGGCTCCCTGTCCTCCCCCATGGCTCCCTACTCCTCCCCCATGGCTCCCTACTTCCTCCCCCATGCCTCCTTCCTTCCTCCCCCTGGCTCCCTCCTTCCTCCCTCTGTCTCCCTCCTCTCTCCCAATGCCTCCTTCCTTCCTCCCCCATGGCTCCCTCCTTCCTCCCCCTGCCTCCCGCCTTCCTCCCCATCTTTCCCCCTGCCTTGCTCCCCCTGCTTCCCCTTCCTCGTCTCTCCCCCTCCCTCTTACTCCCCACTTCAATCCTTCCTCCCCTTGTCTCCCCGTACATTCCTTCTCCTTCTGTTCCAAGAAGTAAAATCAGTAATAAACAAAAATTAAAGATCAGACCACTGTCAATGTCAGACCCCCCTCTCAATTTCTTTCTCCTTTTCTCTCCACCCAGTTTCTCTAATCCCTCTGTGCAAACAGTTCTCTGTTTCTCTCTCTGTATATCTCTCTCTCTAAATAAACGTTTCTCTCTCTGGGTTTCTATCTTCTGTAATCTGTCTGTTTTCTCTCTGTTGCTCTCTCTCTTCTATCTCTCTCTCTGTATATCTCAAATCTTGTTTCTGCTGTGTATGGCTCACTGTGGTATTTCTCCCTGTAGATCTGGGAGTTTATCAAAATCTCTGTTTCTGTCTTCTAATCTCTCTCTGTGGATCTTTGTATATCTCTGTGGGAAATATTTCTCTCTCTCTGTCTATCTTTCTCTCTTTTTCTCTTTGGCATCTCTCTCTCTGTAGTTTCTCTCTCTCATTTTGTGGGCAGTGTGCATATTGCCCTTTCTCTGTTTCTCTCTCTGTATATCTCAATAGGTCTGCCTAGGCGGCTTTCTCAGCTTGAGTCTCTGTTTCTCTCTCTGTGGTATATTCACTCTAAATATCTATCTCTCTGGTATGTCTAGTTTGCTCAGTTGTTTTGTTAATCTATCTCCTGTATATCTCTTCTGTGTTTCTCTCATGATTTTCTCTCTCTGTATCTGGTCACTCTCCGTTTCTCTCTCTGTATCTCTCTCCCTTTTCTCTCACTCTCTGTATTTCTCTCTCTGTCTCTCTCTATCTCTCTCTCTGTAGGATCTCTCTCTTGGTATCAAACTTTTGTATATCTCTCTGTCATCTCCCTCTCTGTTTCTCTCCCTGTATATCTTAAATCTCTCTCTGTATCTCTTCTCTGTGTTTCTCTCTAAAGTATATCTCCTCTGTTTATTTAATATCTCTCTGTGTTTCTCTCTCTGTATATCTCTCTCTGTGTTTCTCACTCTCTGTATATCTCCCTCTCTGTTTCTCTCTGTATATCTCTCTCTCTGTTTCTCTCTCTGTATCTCTCTCTCTGTGTTTCACTCTCTCACACACATATATATCTCTCTGTTTCTCTCTCTGTATATCTCTCTCCATCCTCTCTAGCTCTGTCTCTGTTTCTCTCCCTCATCTCTCTCACTCTCTCTGTATCTCACACTGTGTTTCACACACACTCTCTCTCTGTATATCTCTCTCTGTGTTTCTCTCTCTCCATCCCTCTAGCTCTCTGTGTTTCTCTCTCTCTGTCTATCTCTCTCTCTGTTTCTCACACACACACATCTCACACTCTGTTTCTCTCTCTGTATCTCTCACACACACACTCTCTCTGTGTTTCTCTCTCTGTATCTCTCACTCTGTTTCTCTCTCTTTCAATCCATGTCCTTTCCTTTCTCTCCCTTCCATCTCTCTCTCTGTTCTGCCCCTCTCTCTCATCTCTCTGTCTCCCTCACAGAGACACAGAGGGGAAGACAGTCACAGATGAGAGGGGAGATGAGAGGGGTGATGGGGCTTTGTGGACACAATACATAAGACAGACATTGTTAAGAACTGCAACCATCCCTACAGCATTCACACTGCATGTTCAATCTCTATCTATCTGTCTCTCTCTCTGTCTGTCTGTCTGTCTCTCTCTCTCTCTCTCTCTCTCTCTCTCTCTCTCTCTCTCTCTCTCTCTCAATTCAATTTGAAGGGCTTTATCCCTGGCTGGCTATGTTTGCATTCTCTCTCAAGCACACAAAATGGATAATAAACAAATACAAACATTTCAAATGTCATATTATCCCTACATAGACTACATACAGTGTTCTAACAATGTGCAAACAGTTAAAGTACAAAAAGGAAAATAAATAAACTAAATTTTGTATTTACAAGGACTTTGTTTTTCACTGGCTGCTCAGATGTCGATCTGCTGCAGCTGGTTAGAGACTGCCGTATCACGCTGACAGCTCTCCCTCCCTACCTACCTCACACACACACACACACACACACATGTTTTGGATAAAATGATTGTCTGAACTGACTGAAATCATTCTGAGAAGGAAGAGAAAGAGAGGGAGGGAGAAAAAAGAGAGAGAGAGAGATCTGATATATATATTGTAGGTCTCTCTCTCTTAAAAATCTAACAGCACAATTACCGCATTTTATTTGTCACGTGCTTTATAAACAACAGGTGTAGACTAAAAATGAAATGCTAACTTACAGGCCCTTCCCAACAGTGCAGAGAGAAAGAACAGAAGTAATAGAAAAGTAAAACAGGCACAAATAAAGTATTAATAGATACATTATAATAATGATAACCTGGCTATATACAATGAGTACCAGTACCTAGGAGTACCAGTACCTCTCTCTCTCTCCCTCCCTCTCTCTCTCTCTCTCTCTCTCTCTCTCTCTCTCTCTCTCTCTCTCTCTCTCTCTCTCTCTCTCTCTCTCTCTCTCTCTCTCTCAATTCAATTTGAGGGCTTTATTGGCATGGGAAACATATGTTTACATTGCCAGGGATAATAAAAATCTGTCTATATACAACTACATACAGTGTTCTAACAATGTACAAACAGTAAAGTACAAAAAGGAAAATAAATAAGGTAGAATAACCTGAGCAAGGACTACCAGAGGATAACCCCCCTTAAAAGACCTAGATGCATATTGTAAAGTACAAGGACTACCATAAGAGCGTACCTAAATGTAATGTAATGATGAACAGGGGTACGAGGTAATAACCTGGAAATATACACAGAGTACCAGTACCTAGGAGATGCGTAGGGGTACGAGGTAATAACCTGGCTATATACACAGAGTACCAGTACCTAGGAGACGAGCAGGGGTACGAGTTAATAACCTGGATATATACACAGAGTACCAGTACCTAGGAGACGAGCAGGGCTACGAGGTAATAACCTGGATATATACACAGAGTACCAGTACCTAGGTAATAACCTGGATATATACACAGAGAGACCTAGAGAAGGGGGTACGAGGTAATAACCTGGCTATATACACAGAGTACCAGTACCTAGGAGAGATGAGGTAATAACCTGGATATATACACAGAGTACCAGTACCTAGGGACTAAGGTAATAACCTGGATATATACAAGGAGTACCAGTACCTAGGAGACACGCAGGGGTACAAGGTAATAACCTGGGTATATACACAGAGTACCAGTACCTAGGAGATGTAGCAGGGGTACGAGGTAATAACCTGGCTATATACACAGAGTACCAGTACCTAGGAGATGCGTAGGGGTACGAGGTAATAACCTGGCTATATACACAGAGTACCAGTACCTAGGAGATGCGTAGGGGTACGAGGTAATAACCTGGATATATACACAGAGTACCAGTACCTAGGAGATGCGTAGGGGTACGAGGTAATAACCTGGATATATACACAGAGTACCAGTACCTAGGAGATGCGTAGGGGTATGAGGTAATAACCTGGCTATATACACAGAGTACCAGTACCTAGGAGATGCGTAGGGGTATGAGGTAATAACCTGGCTATATACACAGAGTACCAGTACCTAGGAGATGCGTAGGGGTATGAGGTAATAACCTGGCTATATACACAGAGTACCAGTACCTAGGAGATGCGTAGGGGTATGAGGTAATAACCTGGCTATATACACAGAGTACCAGTACCTAGGAGATGCGTAGGGGTAGAATAACCTGGCTATATACACAGAGTACCAGTACCTAGGAGATGCGTAGGGGTATGAGGTAATAACCTGGCTATATACACAGAGTACCAGTACCTAGGAGATGCGTAGGGGTACGAGGTAATAACCTGGATATATACACAGAGTACCAGTACCTAGGAGATGCGTAGGGGTACGAGGTAATAACCTGGATATATACACAGAGTACAAGTACCTAGGAGATGCATAGGGGTACGAGGTAATAACCTGGCTATATACACAGAGTACCAGTACCTAGGAGATGCGTAGGGGTACGAGGTAATAACCTGGATATATACACAGAGTACCAGTACCTAGGAGATGCGTAGGGGTATGAGGTAATACATTGAGGTAGATATGTACAACTAAGAATAATCTGACGGACAGTAAACAGTAGAACAAAAAAGTTCTACAAAAAAGTTGCAGATGCAGACCGGGTAGCGATTGTTTAACTATTTAACTAAGTATTTAGCAGTATTCGGGGTAGAAGCTCTTCGGGGTCCTGTTGGTTCCAGAATTGGTGCATTGGTACCGCTTGCCGTGAAGGTAGCAGAAAGAACAGTCTATGACTTGGGTGGTTGGAGCCTTTGACTATTTTTAGGGCCTTCGTCTGACACCGCCTGGTATAGAGGTCCCGGATGGCAGGGAGCTCGTTACCAATGATGTACTGGGCCGTCCTCACTACTCTCTTTAGCACTTTGCGGTCGGATGCCAGGCAGTCAAGATGTTCTCAGTGGTGCAGCTACAGAACTTTTTGAGGATCTTTTCAGATTCCTGTCTTCACGACTGTGTTGGTGTGTTTGGAGCATGACAAATCCTTAGTGATGTGGACACCGAGGAACATGAAGCTCTCGACTCATTCCACTTCAGATCCGTCGATCTGAATAGGGGTGTGTTCGGCCCTCCGTTTCCTGTAGCCAACGATCAGCTCCTTTGTCTTGCACACAGCCAGGTCTCTGACCTCCACTCTGTAGGTGGTCTTATTGTCATCGATGATCAAGCCTACCACCACCGTGTCGTTGGCAAACTTAATGAAGCTGTGCGCAACCACACAGTCGGGGTGAACAGGGACTACAGGTTGACTAAGGGGCCCCCGTGTTGAGGGTCAGAAATAGCAGAGAGAGAGAGAGAGAGAGCTTGTGAGCGTGAGAGCGTTAGAGCGAGAGAGAGACAGAGGGAAAGAGAGAGAGAGAGAGCGAGAGCATGTGAGCGCGAGAGCGAGATAGTGAGAGAGCGAGAGGGAGAGAGAGAGAGAGAGAGAGAGAGAGAGAGAGACAGAGACAGAGACAGAGACAGAGAGAGAGAGAGAGAGACAGAGACAGAGAGAGCATGTGAGCGAGAGAGCGAGAGAGCGAGAGAGCGAGAGAGAGAGAGAGAGAGAGAGTGCAGAGGACTGGGTGAACCCCTGGATTAGAGGTTTAACTGGCTGCCATGAAATCCCCTTTTCCTCTCCACTCATCAAAAGGAGATAAAGGAAATTGGCCACATTCTAGAAAAAAGAGAGATTCTCCTGTCATAGTGGTCTGTCTCCCTTGTTGTTGTTTCAAGTAAGATGCCTCTGACATCACATTGGTGAATGTGTTGTTTTTCTCTGTTGTGAGAGAAAGGGTGTGCGTCCCAAATGTATTGTATAGTGCAATATGTTTGATCATAGCCTAAAAAAGTGAATCCGGCCTGGCATTGGAATCTGACATTGTCTTGCCTCCAGGACAGCCGGGGGAGAACAGAGACAGAGAAGGAGACAAAAAAAGAGAGAGAGAGTGAAAGAGAGAAAGAGAGGTTGCTATGGTTACCTCCCCAGGAGATGGGAGCGCACTTGTTTATCTGTTGGCCAGTGAGCGGCTGGCGGGCTCCCGAGCAGATGTGGTGTGTGTGTGTGTTTTCACCACCTTCTTCTCCAGAGGAGGAACCAACCAGCCACCACTGACCTGAAGCCATCTCTACTCTCTCTGTTTTTACCACGGCAACCACCAAACAAACACTACTGTCTACCACTGTGCTCAAAATGCCTAACACGTAAACATTGACTCTACCTTGCAGATTCACACATACTGTTGTGTTGAGGAAGCCTCCACCAGGGCAGATCTCAGAGGAAGAGAAACAAGGAATTATAGGTTGTTAGCAAACCACAAACAGACAGACAGACAGACAGACAGACAGACAGACAGACAGACAGACAGACAGACAGACAGACAGACAGACAGACAGACAGACAGACAGACAGACAGACAGACAGACAGACAGACAGACAGACAGACAGACAGACAGACAGACAGACAGACAGACAGACAGACAGACAGATGAAGAAAAAAAAGAGGAGATACAGAGAGAGCGAGAGAGAGAGAGAGAGAGAGAGAGAGACCTATAGCTCATGGTGGTAGTACTGTAGACTACTTATTCACTGACCTCAACCCAGAGTCTCTCAGAGCTTTCACAGTCAGTCTGACACTGACACCCCTATAAGATCACAGCAAAATCACAGTCTACTAGAACAGGCATCAAAGCCAAAGGAACCGAATAATATTAAGAAATGCTATAGACAGAAGGAACGTAATGTGGAAACCGACCAAAAAACATATTCAAACCTTTTTAGACAACTTCCTGGACAAAATGTTTCACTGTAGTAGGGAAGGTGTAAACTTGGCAGTTGAAACCTAACAGTATATTTCCCTATCAAATCTAAAAATGTAGATTAAAATCAACAACAATGACAAATGGTTGATGAAGAATGCTGAAACCTAAGAAAGAAACTGAGAAACCTATCTAACCAAAAACATAGAGATTCTGAGTCTGAAAACCTGAGTCTACACCTTCACTATGGTGAATCACTAAAACAATACAGAAATACACTACGGAAAAAGAAGGAACAGCACGTCAGAAATCAGCTCAATGTAATTGAACAATTTATAGACTCAAACCACTTCTGGGAAAATTGGAAAACACCAAACAAACAACAACCCAAAGAGTTACCTATCCAAAACGGAGATGTATAGGCAAACTACCATGGGATATGTGTCAACAGCAACCTTGGAAAAATCCTCTGCATTATCATTAACAGCAGACTTGTACATTTCCTCAGTGAATACAATGTACTGAGCAAATGTCAATTAGGCTTTTTACCAAATTACCGTACAACAGACCACGTATTCACCCTGCACAACCTAATTGACAAACAAACAAACCAAAAAAAAGGCAAAGTCGTCTCATGCTTTGCTGATTTCAAAAAAGCCTTTGACTCAACTTGGCATGAGGGTCTACAATACAAATGAATGGACAGTGGCGTTGGGGGAAAAAACATACGACATTATAAAATCCATGTACACAAACAACAAGTGTGCGGTTAAAATTGGTTAAAAAACACCACCACATTACTTTCCACGGGGCCGTGAGGTGAGACAGGGATGATGTTTAAAAACTTCTTACTGCTGAAATCCCGCTAACGGGATCGATATGACAACAGCCAGTGAAAGTGCAGGGCGCAAAACTCAAACAACAGAAATCTCATAATTAAAATTCCTCAAACATACAATAATATTACACCATTTTAAAGATAAACGTGTTGTTAATCCAGCCACAGTGTCCGATTTCAAAAACATTTTATGACGAAAGCACACCAAACGATTATGTAAGGTGAGTGCCTAGTCACAGAAAAACACAGCCATTTTTCACAAAAAGCAGAAATAGAGATAAAAATGAATCACTAACCTTTGATGATCTTTATCAGATGACACTCATAGGACTTCATGTTACACAATAAATGTATGTTTTGTTCGATGAAGTTCATATTTATATCCAAAAATCTTAGTTTACATTGGCGTGTTATGTTCAGTAATGTTTTGCTTCCAAAACATCCGGTGATTTTGCAGAGAGCCACATCAATTTACAGAAAAACTAATAATAAACATTGATAAAAGATACAAGTCTTATGCGTGGAATTATAGATATACTTCGCCTTAATGCAACCACTGTGTCAGATATCAAAAAAACTTTATGGAAAAAGCACACCATGCAATAATCTGAGCATAGCGCTCAGACACAAAAACAAGCCATACAGATACCCGCCATGTTGTGGAGTAAACAACAGTCAGAAACAGCATGATAAATATTCACTTACCTTTGATGATCTTCATCAGAATACACTCGCAGGAATCCCAGTTCCATAATAAATATTTGTTTTGTTCGATAAAGTCCATCATTTATGTCCAAATACCTTCCTTCATGTTGGCGCGTTTAGTTCACAAATCCAAATTCATGAGGAGCAAGCACTAGGTCCAGACGAAAAGTTAAAAAGTTCCATTACAGTTCGTAAAAACATGTCAAACGATGTATAGACTCAATCTTTAGGATGTTTTTAACATAAATCTTCAATAATGTTTCAACCGGAGAATTCCTTTGTCTTTAGAAATGCAATGGAATGCAGCTACCTCTCACGGGAGTGCGCGTGATCAGCTCATGCCACACCTTTGGTTGAAACAGCTCTCTTTCTCTTCCTCTTCACAGTAGAAGCCTCAAACAAGGTTCTAAAGACTGTTGACATCTAGTGGAAGCCTTAGGAAGTGCAATCAAATGTACACTGTATCTTGGGTAGGCAAAGAGTTGAAAAACTACAAACCTCAGATTTCCCACTTCCTGGTTGGATTTTTTCTCAGGGTTTTGCCTGCCATATGAGTTCTGTTATACTCACAGACATCATTCAAACAGTTTTAGAAACTTTGGAGTGTTTTCTATCCAAACCCTACTAGTAATATGCATATCTTAGCTTCTGGGCCTGAGTTGCAGGCAGTTTACTCTGGGCACCTTATTCATCCAAGCTACTCAATACTTCCACCCTTAAGCCCTTGAGAACTTGAACAGTCTGCAGCACCTGGCTTCACGCTACTAGAATCTGAAGTCAAATGTATACTGTGTGCTGATGATCTGGTGCTTCTGTACCCAACCAAGGAGGGCCTACAGCAGCACCTAGCTCTTCTGCACTGATACTGTCAGACCTGGGCCCTGACAGTTAAAAAAATTATGGTGTTCCTAAAAAGGTCCAGTTGTCTGGACCACAAATACAAATTCCATCTAAACACCATTGCCAGACAGCACACAAAAAACAATACATACCTCGGCCTAAACATCGGTGCCAAAGGTAACTCCCACAAAGCTGTGAACGAGCTGAGAGACATGGCAAGAACAGCCTTCAATGCCATCAAAAGGATATAAAATTAGACATACCAATTAGGATCTGGCTAAAAAATACTTGAATCAGTTATAGAACCCCTTGCCCTTTATGGTTGCGAGGTCTGGGGTCTGATCACCAACCAATCATTTAAAAAATGGGACAAACACCAAACTGAGACTCCGCATGCAGAATTATGCAAAAATATCCTCAGCGTACAACGTAAAAACCCAAATAATGCATGCAGAGACGAATTAGGCCGATACCCGCTAATGATCAAAATCCAGAAAAGAGCTGTTAAATTCTACAACCTAAAAGGAAGCAATTCCTAAACATTCCATAACAAAGTCATCACCTACGGAGAGATGAACTTGGAGAAGAGTCCCCTAAGCAAGCTGGTCCTGGGGCTCTGTTCACAAACAGACCCCACAGAGCCCCAGGGCAGCAACACAATTAGACCCAACCAAATCATGAAAAAACAAAAAGATAATTACTTGACGCATTGGAAAGAATTTACAAAAAAACAGAGCAAACTGAATGTTATTTGGCCCTAAACAGAGAGTACACAGTGGCAGAATACCTAACCACTGTGACTGACCCAAACTTAAGGAAAGCTTTGACTATGTACAGACTCAGTGAGCATAGCCTTGCTATTGAGAAAGCTCTCAAGAGAAGACAGGCTATGTGCACACTGCCAACCAAATGAGGTGGAAACTGAGCTGCACTTCCTAACCTCCTGCCAAATGTATGACCATATTAGAGACACATATTTCCCTCAGATTACACAGTCCCACAAATCATTTGAAAACAAACCAAATCTTGATGGTCTCATATCTATTGGGTGAAATACCATCAGAGCAGCAAGACTTGTGACCTTTTGCCACATTTATCTTCCCTTTTGTACATTCTAACTATTTGTACATAATATGACATTTGAAACTTTTGTGAGTGAACTGTTTACTGTTCCATTTTATTTTTTATTTCACTTTTATTTATCTTCTTCACTTGCTTCGACAATGTTAGCATATGTTTCCCATGCCAATAAAGCCCTTACATTGAAATGGAAGAGAGAGAGAAGGAGAGAGCGAGAGAAGAGAGAGAGAGAGAGAGAGAGAGAGAGAGAGAGAGAGAGAGAGAGAGAGAGAGAGAGAGAGAGAGAGAGAGAGAGAGAGAGAGAGAGAGAGAGAGAGAGAGAGAGAGAGAGAGAGAGAGAGAGAGAGAGAGTGAGAGAGAGAGTGAGAGAGAGAGAGAGAGAGAGAGAGAGAGAGAGAGAGAGAGAGATAGAGAGAGTGAGAGAGAGAGAGAGAGAGAGAGAGAGAGAGAGAGAGAGAGAGAGAGAGAGAGAGAGAGAGAGAGAGAGAGAGAGAGAGAGAGAGAGAGAGAGAGAGAGAGAGAGAGAGAGAGAGAGAGAGAGAGAGAGAGAGAGAGAGAGAGAGAGAGAGAGAGTGAGAGAGAGAGAGAGAGAGAGAGGCAATAGAAACCAGCAGACATAAAAAGGCATGGCTACCCAAAGCGTATTTGTGGTCACTGCACGACAGGGGAGATAGAGACAGAGGTGCACTTCCTCCTTTACTATGAGAAATATTTCTCACCAAGGGAACAATTATTCACAGAAATGACTTTTCTTCTTAAACCCAGAGGAAAAACAAACCATACTTATGGCCGAAGGAGTAACGGCTCTTCTTGCAGCCAAATATGCCTGAAGGACACTTCAAAATAACATCTGCATAGTTAGCAGGAAATTACTTATTATTAGTATTATTGTTATTATTTTTATTATTGTTGTGATTATTATTCCAAACTGTAGTGGTACGGGTAGTAGGGGTGATGGTAATGGTAGTAGTTAAATGGTGGTAGTAGTAGTAGTAACAATTATGGTAGTTGAGGAACTGATGTAATGGTGAGGATGACAGTTAGTTATATCGTAGCTATAGTTTTAGTAGGAAGAGATAGAGGGTAGAGATATATCAGAGGTAGAAATGCTACTAGTGGTAATGGTAGTAGTAGAGATAAAGGTAGAAGTGCTACTAGTGGTAATGGTAGTAGTAGAGATAAAGGTAGAAGTGCTACTAGTGGTAATGGTAGTAGTAGGGATATCAGAGGTAGAAGTGCTACTAGTGGTAATGGTAGTAGTAGGGATATCAGAGGTAGAAATGCTACTAGTGGTAATGGTAGTAGTAGGGATATCAGAGGTAGAAGTGCTACTAGTGGTAATGGTAGTAGTAGAGATAAAGGTAGAAATGCTACTAGTGGTAATGGTAGTAGTAGGGATATCAGAGGTAGAAGTGCTACTAGTGGTAATGGTAGTAGTAGAGATATCAGAGGTAGAAGTGCTACTGGTGGTGATGGTAGTAGTAGAGATAAAGGTAGAATGCTACTAGTGGTGATGGTAGTAGTAGGGATATCAGAGGTAGAAATGCTACTAGTGGTGATGGTAGTAGTAGAGATAACAGAGGTAGAATGCTACTAGTGGTGATGGTAGTAGTAGAGATATCAGAGGTAGAAGTGCTACTAGTGGTGATGGTAGTAGTAGAGATATCAGAGGTAGAAATGCTACTAGTGGTAATGGTAGTAGTATGGATAGTTGTAGTATTAGTGTTAATAATAGTGGTGGTAGAATTCATATCAGTAGTAATAATAGTGGCATGTTCATTTTCCTGTTTAGCTTTTTATTGTTCATATTATTTACTATATTTCTACTATTGACTGTCCCATTTTGTTGTTGTTATTTGTATTATTTATTTACTTGTTTGTGTTATTACTTACTACCATTTTATATTATTTTTCTTCATTATTTTCTTACAATGTATATTGTATACATTGATGCTTTGGCAATATTGATGCAACGTTTTTCAAGCAGAGAAAGAGAGAAGATGACTGTAGTCAGCTCCTGCTGCCACGACATGTAGAGCTGTGGGTGGTGGACTGGAGACGATATATGTCAGGTGTCAGAGTGTGTAAGTCTCTGAGTTGACCAAGCACCCCCCATATACACACACTCACACCAGCACAGATCCACACAGAGCACAGAGCACTCTCATAGCACGCCCCACCCAGGCATAAGCATGCCTGCTCTGGTCTGTTCTCTGCTCCAGGACTGGACACTGGCCTGAGATGTCATTCTGATGACAAGGATCTGGATGTAGAGGTTGACCTGTGAAAAATATGCTT
>NW_027040378.1:16537-31537 GCF_034236695.1 Oncorhynchus nerka | reverse complement strand
GTCTCTCTGACCTCTGTCCTCTCTCCTCTCTCTCTAATATCCCTCCTCTGTCCTCTCTCTCTCCTCTCTCCTCTTTCCTCTGTTCTCTCTCTCCTCTCTCCTCTGTCGTCTCCCTTCTGTCCTCTCTCCTCTATCCTCTGTCCTCTCTCACCCCTCTCTCCTCTCTCTCTCTCCTCTCTCTCTCCTCTCGCCCCTCTTCTCTCTCCTCTGTCATCTCTCCTTTCTCCTCTGTCCTTTTTCTCTCTCCTCTGTCCCCTCTCCTCTGTCCTCCCTCCTCTGTCCTCTCTCCTCTGTTTTCTGATCTCCCCTCTCTCTCTCTCTCTCTCCTCTCTCTCCTCTCTCTCTCCTCTCGCCCCTCTTCTCTCTCCTCTCGCCCCTCTTCTCTCTCCTCTGTCCTCCCTCTCTCTCTTCTCTCATCTCTCTCTCTTCTCTGTCCTATCTCCTCTGTCCTCTGTTATCTCTCCTCTGTTCTCTCTCCTCTGTCCTCTCTCCTCTGTCCTCTCTCCTCTGTTCTCTCTCCTCTGTCCTCTCTCCTCTGTCCTCTCTCCTCTGTCCTCTCTCCTCTGTCCTCTCTCCTCTGTCCTCTCTCCTCTGTTCTCTCTCCTCTGTCCTCTCTCTTCTGTCCTCTCTCCTCTGTCCTCTGTCCTCTCTCCTCTGTCCTCTCTCCTCTGTCCTCTCTCTCTTTCTCTCTCTCATCTCTCCTCTCTCTCTATCCTCTGTCCTCTCTGTCCTCTCAACTCTCTCTCTCTCTCCCCCTCTCTCCTCTCTCTTTCCTCTCTCTCCTCTCTCTCTCTCCTCTCACCCCTCTTCTCTCTCCTCTCGCCCCTCTTCTCTCTCCTCTGTCCTCCCTCTCTCTCTTCTCTCATCTCTCTCTCTTCTCTGTCCTATCTCCTCTGTCCTCTTTCCTCTGTCCTCTGTCCTCTGTTCTCTCTCCTCTGTTCTCTCTCCTCTGTCCTCTCTCCTCTGTTCTCTCTCCTCTGTCCTCTCTCCTCTGTTCTCTGTCCTCTCTCCTCTGTCCTCTCTCCTCTGTCCTCTCTCTCTCTTTCTCTCTCTCTCATCTCTCCTCTCTCTCTATCCTCTGTCCTCTCTCTCTCTCCCCCGCTCTCTCCTCTCTCTTTCCTCTCTCTCCTCTCTCTCTCTCCTCTCACCCCTCTTCTCTCTCCTCTCGCCCCTCTTCTCTCTCCTCTGTCCTCCCTCTCTCTCTTCTCTCATCTCTCTCTCTTCTCTGTCCTATCTCCTCTGTCCTCTTTCCTCTGTCCTCTGTCCTCTGTTCTCTCTCCTCTGTCTCCTCTCTCCTCTGTCTCTGTCCTCTCTCCTCTGTTCTCTCTCCTCTGTCCTCTCTCCTCTGTCCTCTCTCCTCTGTCCTCTCTCCTCTGTTCTCTCTCCTCTGTTCTCTCTCCTCTGTCCTCTCTCCTCTGTCCTCTCTCCTCTGTCCTCTCTCCTCTGTTCTCTCTCCTCTGTCCTCTCTCCTCTGTTCTCCCCAACCCTCTCTGTTCTCTCTCCTCTGTCCTCTCTCCTCTGTTCTCTCTCCTCACCTCCTCTGCTCGCTCTCCTCGGTCCTCTCTCCTCTGTTCTCTCTCCTCTCTCCTCTGTTCTCTCTCTTCTCTCCTCTGTCCCCTCTCTCTGTCTCCTCTCTCATCACCTCCTCTTTTCTTTCCTTTCCAAGATGATAGATAGATGGTAATAGGGCCTTCACGGGTTCTCTCTGAGGTGTGAACCGAAGGGAGAGAACAGAGAGAAAGAGAGAGCAGAGAGAGAGAAAGATACAGCGGGGAGGGGGAGAGAGAGAAGCTGTGAAAGGGTCTTCTCTTCCTTTTCATCAGTAAACGTCTGCATATCTCCTCTTCTCTCTTCTCCTCATCTCCTCTCCCCTCCTCTCTTCAAATCCCCTTTTCTCTTCCCCTCATATGTATGCAAATCAGGCATCCTATGCAAATAAGCCTGGTTGGGAAAGGAAGGGTTGAGAATGAAGAAGGGGTGAGAACGAGGGGAAAGGGGAGAGGGAGGAGAGGAAGGGGAGGAGGGGGAGGTGAGAGAGACAGGGAGAGGAGAGGAAGGGGAAGACAGGAAGGGGAAGAGAGGAAGAGGAGGAGAGGAAAGGGAGAGGAGGCGGAGGTAAGATGAGATGAGATGAGAGAGCGGGAGGTACCCCACTGTCAATCATTGACTCAGACTGCTGGTTGCTTCTGGTTTCCACACACACACACACACACTAACCCTGATGTGAGCCCACGCTGTTTCTCTCTCTCTCTGCAGTCCTCTCATCATCCCATCCTCCCACCTGTCTGAATGAGGCTGAGCAAAGTGGTTGTGGATGGTTAGTGACTCCTGCACTGCATGTCATTTACAGTAACATCCTGCCCTTTACCCTTCCCTCTCCTTCAACTTATTTGAGATGACTTGCTCTTCCTGTCCGCCATTTTGCTTTCAACCATCCTGTGGGGTCAAGGAAGGAAATGCAGCCCCGTTCCATGGATATGAGATGGATAAGAGCATCAGCCTCACTGTCATGGTAGTCACTGCTACCATGGTTACAGTCGTTGTCTGTGCTGGGCATTGGGTAGCACTGGCGAGGTGGCACTGGGTGTTAGTGTGTGTGTGCATGTGTGTGTGTGTGCATGTGTGTGTGTGTGTGCGTGCGTAAGCCTCCCTCTCCAGCACGGCTGTTTGGGCCTTCTGCTAAGGGACTCAGAGAGGCAACACCATCATTCACTTTCACGCTTCACTGAAAGTGTGGGTGTGTTTTTGTCTAAACACAAACACACACACACAGGCATGCACGCACACACACACACACACACACACACACACACACACACACACACACACACACACGCTCCCCATCACGTGCAGCAGATACTGATCTATCCTTTCTAGAGGCAGATGGATTTAATGTAGGAATGTGTGTGTTTTTTTTGGGGGTAGATCAGCATTAATACTGCAGATAGATTGTGGATTCTGTCAATGTAAGTATCTGCATCATTTCCAATCCTCCACTTATATTTTTTTGTAAATATATTATTTTAAATATATATATTTTCCCCCTAACTACCACCCCTCCACTAACTGGAGTAAACAAATTATATTTTCCCCATAACTCTACCACCCCTCCCCTAACTGGAGTAAACAAATTATATTTTCCCCCTAACTACCACCCCTCCCTAACTGGAGTAAACAAATTATATTTTCCCCCTAACTACCAAATGATATTTTCCCTAACTACCACCTCCCTAACTGGGGTAAACAAATTATATTTTCCCCTAACTACCACCCCTCCCCTAACTGGAGTAAACAAATTATATTTTCCCCTCCCACCCCTAACTGGAGTAAACAAATTATATTTTCCCCTAACTACCACCCTCCCCTAACTGGGGTAAACAAATTATATTTTCCCCCTAACTACCACCCCTCCCCTAACTGGAGTAAACAAATTATATTTTCCCCCTATCTACCACCCCTCCCCTAACTGGGGTAAACAAATTATATTTTCCCCCTATCTACCACCCCTCCCCTAACTGGAGTAAACAAATTATATTTTCCTTCTTTATTATTTTGGAGTAAACTAATGGTCAACAACTCTTAGGCTTCCACTTGCAGGTTATACAGTCGTGGCCAAAAGTTTTGAGAACGACACAAATATTAATTTTCACAAAGTCTGCTGCCTCAGTGTCTTTAGATATTTTTGTCAGATGTTACTATGGAATACTGAAGTATAATTACAAGCAGGCTTTTATTGACAATTACATGAAGTTGATGCAAAGAGTCAACATTTGCAGTGTTGACTCTTCTTTTTCAAGACCTCTGCAATCTGCCCTGGCATGCTGTCAATTAACTTCTGGGCCACATCCTGACTGATGGCAGCCCATTCTTGCATAATCAATGCTTGGAGTTTGTCAGAATTTGTGGGTTTTTGTTTGTCCACCCGCCTCTTGAGGATTGCCCACAAGTTCTCAATGGGATTAAGGTCTGGGGAGTTTCCTGGCCATGGACCCAAAATATCGATGTTTTGTTCCCCGAGCCACTTGGTTATCACTTTTGCCTTATGGCAAGGTGCTCCATCATGCTGGAAAAGGCATTGTCCGTCACCAAACTGTTCCTGGATGGTTGGGAGAAGTTGCTCTCGGAGGATGTGTTGGTACCATTCTTTATTCATGGATGTGTTTTTAGGCAAAATTGTGAGTGAGCTCACTCCCTTGGCTGAGAAGCAACCCAACACTGGGTCTCAGGATGCTTTACTGTTGGTCTGACACAGGACTGATGGTAGCGTTGTCTCACCTTGTCTTCTCCTGACAAGCTTTTTTCCGGATGCCCCAAACAATCAGAAAGGGGATTCATCAGAGAAAATGACTTTACCCCAGTCCTCAGCAGTCCAATCCCTGTACCTTTTGCAGAATATCAGTCTGTCCTTGATGTTTTTCCTGGAAAGAAGTGGCTTCTTTTCTGCCCTTGACACCAGGCCATCCTCCAAAAGTCTTCACCTCACTGTGTGTGCAGATGCACTCACACCTGCCTGCTGCCATTCCTGAACAAGCTCTGTACTGGTGGTGCCCCGATCCCGCAGCTGAATCAACTTTAGGAGACGGTCCTGGCGCTTGCTGGACTTTCTTGTGCACCCTGAAGCCTTCTTCACAACAATTGAACCGCTCTCCTTGAAGTTCTTGATGATCCGATAAATGGTTGATTTAGGTGCAATCTTACTGGCAGCAATATCCTTGCCTGTGAAGCCCTTTTTGTGCAAAGCAATGATGACGGCATGTGTTTCCTTGCAGGTAACCATGTTAGACAGAGGAAGAACAATGATTCCAAGCACCACCCTCCTTTTGAAGCGTCCAGTCTGTTATTCGAACTCAATCAGCATGACAGAGTGATCTCCAGCCTTGTCCTCGTCAACACTTGCACCTGTGTTAACGAGAGAATCACTGACATGATGTCAGCTGGTCCTTTTGTGGCAGGGCAGAAATGCAGTGGAAATGTTTTGGGGGGATTCAGTTCATTTTCATGGCAAAGAGGGACTTTGCAATTAATTGTAATTCATATGATCACTCTTCATAACATTCTGGAGTATATGCAAATTGCCATCATACAAATTGAGGCAGCAGACTTGGTGAAAATTAATATTTGTGTTATTCTCAATACTTTTGGACACGACTGTACATACTACATACATTTGACAAACACAGTACAGTTTACATTAGATATCTTCTGTTTGTTTTTAGTCCCAGCCTTCAGCTACCATCAACCCCTCCCATCTGTCTCTGAAGAGCATCCAGGTTGGATTTCTAGCTGCCATATATTGTTCTACTGTGCTGAATGTTTGCTTACGAGTGTTTCTAGATGTTGTTCTACTGTACTGAATGTGTGTTTACGTGTGTTTCTAGATATTGTTCTACTGTGCTGAATGTGTGTTTACGTGTGTTTCTAGATATTGTTCTACTGTACTGAATGTGTGTTTACGTGTGTTTCTAGATATTGTTCTACTGTGCTGAATGTGTGTTTACGTGTGTTTCTAGATATTGTTCTACTGTACTGAATGTGTGTTACCGTGTGTTTCTACAAGATCATATGAAACTGTAGGATCCTAATTTGATCACCCTGTTGCAGGAGAATGAATGCCTAAACGTATGAGTGAGAGCTTGTTGGTGCCCTGACACACACACACATTCACACACTACTGCCACTGCCAGCATCTCACAGAAAAGAGCTTAATGCCAGGAGATGTTACCTGCTTAAGCGTTCACATGCTTGATGGATTGTATTTGTGCTGCTTCTGTGACACTAGATAATCATAATGTATGTATGTATTCCCAGAAAGCACACGACAGCCGTGGAGGCTCGGGAGGTGTGTGAGGGTTAGCTTCATGTTAGCGTTGGTGGTTCATGAAAGACCATAGACCAATGGACTGGTGCCACAGCTCTGTTAGCCTGGTTAAACCACACTTAAAATAGTGTGAGCACATCGTTCAGTCTGGTTTAACCAGGCTATAGCTCAGCACCAGAGTACAACAGCACTATGGACTGAAAACAAGAACTACTAAGATGGGTGGTGTTCAGTAAGGAAAATCATAGCAATATATTTCACAACAAATAACAGTGATCTTATTGGACCAGTCCAGGTATTGCCGCTCCGTTTCACTCCTTGTCTCTCTCTCTCTTCTCTCTTGTTTTAAATTTTTAACCAGGCAAGTCAGTTAAGAACACATTCTTATTTTCAATGACAGCCTGGGAACAGTGGGTTAACTGCCTGTTCAGGGGCAGAATGACAGATTTGTACCTTGTCAGCTCAGGGGTTTGAACTCAAAACCTTCCGGTTACTAGTCCAACGCTCTAACCACTAGGCTACGCTGCCGCCCTCTTCCTCTCTCTCTCTTTTTCGTTCTCACTCCTCTTTCTCTCTCTCTCTCTCTCTCTCTCTCTCTCTCTCTCTCTCTCTCTCTCTCTCTCTCTCTCTCTCTCTCTCTCTCTCTCTCTCTCTCTCTCTCTCTCTCTCTCTCTCTCTCGTTCGCTTGCTTTCACTCAGGGACAATCAGTGACACATTCAGACAGGCAGGTAGTGTCGAGGCAGCAGCCTTAGGGAGCCTTAGGCCCCAGAGCTGATATCCCAGACACACACACACACACACACACACACACACACACACACACACACACACAAACACACACAGTGTGTGCCCAGTGAATTGTTGTAGGAAAGGCCTGCATAAGCCTCAGCTCCTCCAATGCCCCTGTACCGCTACCTAATCAGTCAAATGGTCACTGCACCCCCTTGCCAGCCCCCCACACTCCTAAACACCTGACCAGGTGCCCAGCCAGACATACCCACATCCCTCAACCCACTGGCCCACTGTCCAGTCCTGAGAAATCACACATAGGAACACCTCCTCGCCACCCCCCACCCACACCCACACCAACCCCCAAATCCTTGACTCTGTCCAGTCATGTACAACTGGCACATCCCCCAACACCCACCCTTCTAGTCAGGGATGACAGGCACATCCCCCAACACCCACCCTTCTAGTCAGGCATTGTGTGTGTGTGTGTGTGTGTGTGTGTGTGTGTGTGTGTGTGTGTGTGTGTGTGTGTGTGTGTGTGTGTGTGTGTGTGTGTGTGTGTGTGTGTGTGTGTGTGTGTGTGTGTGTGTGGACAGGGATGTCAGGCATTGTGTGTGTGGCAGGGATGAAGACAAACCTCCAACACCCACTAGAGGTCATGAAGACACACCTCCTGACCCACTAGAGATCCTGAACACAACTCCTAACCCACTAGAGGTCATGAACACATCTCCTAACCCACTAGAGGTCATGAAGACACCTCCTAACCCACTAGAGGTCATGAAGACACACCTCCTAACCCACTAGAGGTCATGAAGACACACCTCCTAACCCACTAGAGGTCATGAAGACACATCCTCTTACCTTGGACAGTCTACAGTTAGATGTAGACACACCCCTTACCTTGGACAGTCTACAGTAAGATGTAGACACACACCCTTACATTGGACAGTCTACAGTTAGATGTTGACACACCCCCTTACCTTGGACAGTCTACAGTTATATGTAGACACACCCCCTTACCTTGGACAGTCTACAGTTAGATGTAGACACACACCCTTACATTGGACAGTCTACAGTTAGATGTTGACACACCCCCTTACCTTGGACAGTCTACAGTTAGATGTAGACACACCCCTTACCTTGGACAGTCTACAGTTAGATGTAGACACACTCCCTTACCTTGGACAGTCTACAGTTAGATGTAGACACACTCCCTTACCTTGGACAGTCTACAGTTAGATGTAGACACACCCCCTTACCTTGGACAGTCTACAGTTAGATGTAGACACACCCCCTTACCTTGGACAGTCTACAGTTAGATGTAGACACACTCCCTTACCTTGGACAGTCTACAGTTAGATGTAGACACACCCCCTTACCTTGGACAGTCTACAGTTAGATGTAGACACACCCCCTTACCTTGGACAGTCTACAGTTAGATGTAGACACACCCCTTCCTTGGACAGTCTACAGTTAGATGTAGACACACCCCTTACCTTGGACAGTCTACAGTTAGATGTAGACACACCCCCTTACCTTGGACAGTCTACAGTTAGATGTAGACACACCCCTTACCTTGGACAGTCTACAGTTAGATGTAGACACACCCCTTACCTTGGACAGTCTACAGTTATATGTAGACACACCCCTTACCTTGGACAGTCTACAGTTAGATGTAGACACACCCCTTACCTTGGACAGTCTACAGTTAGATGTAAACACACTCCCTTACCTTGGACAGTCTACAGTTAGATGTAAACACACTCCCTTACCTTGGACAGTCTACAGTTAGATGTAGACACACCCCTTACCTTGGACAGTCTACAGTTAGATGTAAAAACACTCCCTTACCTTGGACAGTCTACAGTTAGATGTAAACACACTCCCTTACCTTGGACAGTCTACAGTTAGATGTAGACACACCCCTTACCTTGGACAGTCTACAGTTAGATGTAAAAACACTCCCTTACCTTGGACAGTCTACAGTTAGATGTAGACACACCCCCTTACCTTGGACAGTCTACAGTTAGATGTAGACACACCCCTTACCTTGGACAGTCTACAGTTAGATGTAGACACATCCCCTTACCTTGGACAGTCTACAGTTAGATGTAGACACACTCCCTTACCTTGGACAGTCTACAGTTAGATGTAGACACACCCCTTACCTTGGACAGTCTACAGTTAGATGTAGACACATCCCCTTACCTTGGACAGTCTACAGTTAGATGTAGACACACTCCCTTACCTTGGACAGTCTACAGTTAGATGTAAACACACCCCCTTACCTTGGACAGTCTACAGTTAGATGTAGACACACCCCCTTACCTTGGACAGTCTACAGTTAGATGTAAACACACTCCCTTACCTTGGACAGTCTACAGTTAGATGTAGACACACCCCTTACCTTGGACAGTCTACAGTTAGATGTAAACACACTCCCTTACCTTGGACAGTCTACAGTTAGATGTAGACACACCCCTTACCTTGGACAGTCTACAGTTAGATGTAAACACACCCCCTTACCTTGGACAGTCTACAGTTAGATGTAGACACACCCCTTACCTTGGACAGTCTACAGTTAGATGTAGACACACCTCCTTACCTTGGACAGTCTACAGTTAGATGTAGACACACCCCCTTACCTTGGACAGTCTACAGTTAAATGTAAACACAATCCCTTACCTTGGACAGTCTACAGTTATATGTAGACACACCCCTTACCTTGGACAGTCTACAGTTAGATGTAGACACACCCCTTACCTTGGACAGTCTACAGTTAGATGTAAACAAACTCCCTTACCTTGGACAGTCTACAGTTAGATGTAGACACACCCCCTTACCTTGGACAGTCTACAGTTAGATGTAGACACACCCCCTTACCTTGGACAGTCTACAGTTAGATGTAGACACATCCCCTTACCTTGGACAGTCTACAGTTAGATTTAGACACACCCCTTACCTTGGACAGTCTACAGTTAGATGTAGACACATCCCCTTACCTTGGACAGTCTACAGTTAGATGTAGACACACCCCTTACCTTGGACAGTCTACAGTTAGATGTAGACACACCCCCTTACCTTGGACAGTCTACAGTTATATGTAGACACACCCCCTTACCTTGGACAGTCTACAGTTAGATGTAGACACACCCCTTACCTTGGACAGTCTACAGTTAGATGTAGACACACCCCTTACCTTGGACAGTCTACAGTTAGATGTAGACACACCCCTTACCTTGGACAGTCTACAGTTAGATGTAGACACACCTCCATTCTGTGTAACACTGTAAGAAAACAACATTTAGATCAAAACAAACGCAGCAACGTCCAACTTCTATGAAGACCAACGCAGACCAGGGTATAATAGTTCTGCTCTTGTCTTGTCGCCACATCAGAGGTACTATAAAGGAGTCAAATCCTTCCTCTGGTTGTATTTGTGTATAATGTTCCTACCTTTCCTTCCGCACATTGTGTTTTTGTTGTCTGTCCTCACTGGTGACAGCTAGCTGACGTCACAGAGGAATGGAAACATACAGCCTCTATCACTGTGGCAACAGACTGTGACACGGACACGCTCTCGCCATGACTCACCTTCATAGTCTGGCCAGACACATGCACATACACATACACATACACATTAACACACACACACACACACACACACACATACACACACACACACACACATACACACCAGCACACTGGAGACAGAGTGATTAAAGGTGATTATCATTAGATCTGCTTGATTAGTCACATCACACACATGCAGCACACAAGAACACACACACCACATTTGTGTGGATACGCCCTCCATCCTCTGCATGGTTCAAAATGGCTGAAAGTGTTGTCCTAGAACAGGCTGTGTGTGTGAGGTGGGAAACAGGCCAGGCAGAGGAGAGGAATGTGCAGGGATCTCTGTATGTGTGTGAGTGTGTGTGTGAGTGTGAGTGTGAGTGTGAGTGTGTGTGTGCTTACAAGCAGGTGAGGAGAACGTTCACTGGCTGAGACAGAGGCTTCAGCTCTCTGATCCATTTACACACATCCACAACTGCTCCTGGGTCCTCTACACACAGAAAGACTGATTAGAGAGACAGAGACGGAAAGAGAGGGAGAGAGAGGGGGGAGGAGAGGAGACGTTCTTCCTGCCAGGAGAGTGTGACCTTCAATCCACCCCCATCCCTCTATTCTTCTGTCCATATCCACCCCCACCCCCCCATCCCTCTAACCTTCTGTCCATATCCACTCCTCTATCCAAGGAGGCTACAGTCGATTGCATGGCAGGTCATTTGTGCACTATTGGAGATTAAAGTTTAATTAGGTAGAGCAGAGTTATGTGGGCCTTAGTGGAGTGAAATAAGGAGAGAGGGGGGGGGCAGCGAGGGAGATGGAGAGAGAGAAGAAGAGAAAGAGGGAGATGGAGAGGGAGGGAGATAAGAGAGGGAGGGAGAGAGGGATTCAATTCCTCTTTTCATCAACAAAGAACAAAGACTAGCGACTCCCCCTCCCCTCTGCCAGGCTTGGCAGAGTTCCACGGCCACATTCACACTCAGCCATCCCTGTCCACACACACACACACACACACAATGCCACACTGCACCACATGGAGTCTGGAGACTGCAGACAGATGAGCAGAAGGAGGGAAAGAAGAAGAGAAGGAGAGAGATAGAGAGAGAGAGGGAGAGGAGGAAGAAAATGAAGAAGAATTAAAGAGTGCACAGCATCCTTTTAACTTCCTCTTCCTCTCCCAGAGTGATAAACTCCCTGAGCATCACGGAAACAGTTTGTGACTGACAGCAGTTGTGTCACCTGACAGGTCTCACAGCACCTCCACCTGAGACTCAGCCTTATGGTCTATCTCTCTCTCCTCTCCTCCTTTCTCTCTTGTGCTTTCCCTCATCTCAGATACAGTGTTTTGCTCTCTCTTCTCCTTTTTCCCCCTTTTGTCTGTCTATTCTGTTTTCTGTTCCTCTCTCTCCTTCCTTCCATCTTTCCCACCATCTGAGAGAGCCCTCATCTCTCCCGTTCTACTTTTCATCTCTTCATCTATCTATTTCTGTCCCTCTTTCCCTCTATTTCTCCTTATTTCCCTCCATCTCAGACACAGCCCAATGATCTCTCCTCTCCTCTCTTCCTGTCTATCCATTCTTATCTCTTCCTCTTACTCTGTCCATCTATTTCACTTTCTGTCTCCCCCAATGCAGGATGGCAGGTGCTTTGTAGGGTTTCTCTGCTGTGAAGGCTAGCTTTAATGTTAGCTTTAGTGTTAGCTTTAGAGTCAGTGTTAGTTTTAGTGTCAGTGTTAGCTTTAGTGTTAGCTTCAGTGTTAGTGTTAGCTTTAGTGTTAGTGTTAGCATTAGCTTTAGTGTTAGCGTTAGCTTTCGTGTTAGTGTTAGTGTTAGTGTTAGCGTTAGTGTTAGTGTTAGTGTTAGCGTTAGCTTTAGTGTTAGCGTTAGCTTTCGTGTTAGTGTTAGTGTTAGCGTTAGCTTTCGTGTTAGTGTTAGTGTTAGCGTTAGCTTAGTGTTAGTGCTAGTGGTAGCGTTGGCCTATAGTTGGATCCTTCCACCCAGAGCCCAAGAGAGGGTAAGCTCTGACTGGAACTGGTAGGGTCTAATAGCATTTTGTGCTTACATACAGTGGTGATACACATGTATGTGTACGCCACACATACACACACATAAACACACACAAATACACACATACACACACAAACATACACACACATTTCCTCCCAGCGTGGTTCAAGTAAAGCCAAACAGGGTCTGAATGGGGTTGGTAGTGATAATGCCACTGAGCCCTGCTACCTGTGTCATTTTAATTTCTCTAGGTGAATTAGCTGGAAGAAATTTATACCAGAACTGCCTCTGTCTTCTCTTCTCCTCTCCTCCGCTTCTTCTCTCCTGTCTCCCTGTATCTCTTTCATTCTCTCACTCTCTCCCCCATCTTCCCCCATCCTCCTTCCCTTCCTTTCCCCTCCCTGCATCCGCCCTCTCGTCACCGTCTCTCCCTTCCCCCTCACTCCCATCATCTCCCTCTCACCGACCCTGCTCTCCCCTCCCTCCGCCCCTCTCTCTTCACCGATCCTGCTCTCCCTTCCCCCACTCTCCTCACCGACCCTGCTCTCCCTTCCCCCTCTCTACCACCCTCTCCCTCTCCCCTCACCTTCCCTGCTCTAATTTCATATATACTATCAGTGTATTAATGACTGAAAAAGCTTTTAGTGTCAGCCAGTCTGAGTGTCCCAAATGGCACCCTATTCCCTACAAAAGGGCCCTGGTCAAAAGTAGTGTACCATATAGGGTTTCATTTGGGACGCATCATGGGTACGGATGGCTTTCCATGTGCCAAATACCCCTGTCTGTTCCTGAGGTAACAGTGGTGCTGTTGATAAGCAAGGAGAGAGCCAAGCTGGCATGAATAGAACGAAAGAGCGAGAGAGCGAGAGAGAGAGAGGGGGAAGAGGGAAAGAGAGAGGGGATGGGATAGAAAGGGAGAGAGAGAAAGAGAGAGAGAGAAAGAGAGAGACAGAGAGAGAGAGAGAGAGAGAGAGAGAGAGAGATCAGGATATCAAGGGCACCTTCTGGGAAGAGCCTGGAGGCACTGCTGTCTAGAAAAACACCAGAATATACTGATGTTCCAGTATGGACAAAACCAGTGCAGCCCTACAGGGGCTCACACACACATATACAGTATGCAAAGTCACACTCCTGCACACAGGCATGCTTACATACAAACCAGGTCTCCCGTGATACAAGTCAGTATTCAACGTCCATCCATGTCTGAGGACGTCAGGAGATGATGTGGAAACTGGCCATCAGGGGCAACAGTGAGCGCTGTTCCCTTCAAGTAGGTTTCAGTTCAGCTGTTCCCAAAGGTTGCATGTCCAGCAAAAGAAAGTCAATTTTTATATTTTTGTTTCAAGCCTATCTTAAACATTAACCCTTACCTTAATCATTCAGAGTTAATGCCTAACCATAAGATTTCAGACATAATGTCTAAACTTAACCTTAAACACTTTGAAATTTGACATTTTGAACTTCAAAACTTCCCATTTCTCTCTCCGTCTCTATTTTATCATTCTCTCTCTTCTTCCCTCTCTCTCTCTCTCTTCTTCCCTTGAACTACACACATACACACATACATACAGACAAACAGACACAGACACAAAGACACACACACACTGCTTTAGACCCACTTCAGAGAGACTGAGAGCCTGAGCTCCTGAATAATGCTGTCACACACTTCCAGACTGGACCAAGGAAAGCTCTTAGACCTGGTGTGTGTGTGTGTGTGTGTGTGTGTGTGTGTGTGTGTGTGTGTGTGTGTGTGTGTGTGTGTGTGTGTGTGTGTGTGTGTGTGTGTGTGTGTGTGTGTGTGTGTGTGTGTGTGTGTGAAAAGGTGGCGGTTGGGTGAGACACGGTGGTATGTCGTGGTTCTGACTATGCAGGAAGAGAATAATCCACACACTCCCTGCGGCAGTGGAAGAAACAGAGTTGGTCTGGCACACACACGCACACGCACACACAAAGCAGAAGAGAAATATGGGGTGGAACATACAAGGAGATGAGAGTTGACATAACACACACACACACACACACACACACACACACACACACACACATACACACACACATACAGTACAACTTAAAAGTTTGGACAAACCTACTCATTCAAGGGTTTTCTTTATTTGTACTATTTTCTACATTGTAGAATAACAGTGAAGACATCAAAACTATGAAATAACACATATGGAATCATCAAGTAACCAAAAAGGTGTTAAACAAATCAAAATATATTTATATTTGGGATTCTTCAAAGTAGCCACCCTTTGCCTTGATGACAGCTTTGCACACAGCTTGGCATTCTCTCAACCAGCTTCATGAGGCAGTCACCTGGAATGCATTTCAATTAACAGGTGTGTCTTGTTAAAAGTTATGGAAGCCATGGATTACAGGCAACATCTGCATCGAGCTAATGGCTAGAGCTGCCGCTTTCAAGGAGCGGGACACTAACCCGGACGCCTATAAGAAATCCTGTTATGCCATCAAACAATCCATCAAACAAGCAAAGCGTCAATACAGGATTAAGATTGAATCCTACTACACCGGCTCTGACGCTCGTCAGATGTGGCAGGACTTGAAAACTATTAAGGACTACAAAGGGAAACCCAGACGCGAGCTTCCCATTGACGCGAGCCTACAAGATGAGCTAAATGCATTTTATGCCCGCTTCGAGGCAAGCAACACTGAAGCATGCACGAGAGCACCAGCTGTTTTGGATGACTGTGTGATAACGCTCTCGGTAGCCGATGTGAGCAAGCCCTTTAAACAGGTCAACATTCACAAAGCCGCAGGGACAGATGGATTTCCAGGATGTGTACTCAAAGGATGCGCGGACCAACTGGCAAGAGTCTTCACTGACATTTTCAACCTCTCCGTGACTGAGTCTG
>NW_027040378.1:3931-16037 GCF_034236695.1 Oncorhynchus nerka | reverse complement strand
CTTCTTTTAGTACCCTCTCTTTTCTGTCCCCCCATGCCTCCTCTCTTCTTTTAGTACCCTCTCTTTTTCTGTCCCCCCCAGGCCTCCTCTCTTCTTTAGTACCCTCTCTTTTCTGTCTCCCCCATGCCTCTCTCTCTTTTAGTACCCTCTCTTTTCTGTCCCCCCATGCCTCCTCTCTTCTTTAGTACCCTCTCTTTTCTGTCTCCCCATGCCTCCTCTCTTCTTTTAGTACCCTCTCTTTTCTGTCTCCCCCATGCCTCCTCTCTTCTTTTAGTACCCTCTTTTTCTGTCCCCCCATGCCTCCTCTCTACTTTTAGTACCCTCTCTTTTTCTGTCCCCCCATGCCTCCTCTCTTCTTTTAGTACCCTCTCTTTTTCTGTCTCCCCCATGCCTCCTCTCTTCTTTTAGTACCCTCTCTTTTTCTGTCCCCCCATGCCTCCTCTCTTCTTTTAGTACCCTCTCTTTTCTGTCTCCCCCATGCCTCCTCTCTTCTTTTAGTACCCTCTCTTTTTCTGTCCCCCATGCCTCCTCCTCTTTAGTACCCTCTCTTTCTGCCCCCATGCCTCCTCTTTAGTACCCTCTCTTTTTCTGTCCCCCCCATGCCTCCTCTCTTCTTTTAGTACCTCTCTTTTCTGTCTCCCCATGCCTCCTCTCTTCTTTTAGTACCCTCTCTTTTCTGTCTCCCATGCCTCCTCTCTTTAGTACCCTCTCTTTCTGTCCCCCCATGCCTCCTCTTCTTTTAGTACCCTCTCTTTTCTGTCTCCCCATGCCTCCTCTCTTCTTTTAGTACCCTCTCTTTTCTGTCTCCCCCATGCCTCCTCTCTTCTTTAGTACCCTCTCTTTTTCTGTCCCCCCATGCCTCCTCTTCTTTTAGTACCCTCTATTTTTCTGTCTCCCCATGCCTCCTCTCTTCCTTTAGTACCCTCTCTTTTTCTGTCTCCCCCATGCCTCCTCTCTTCTTTTAGTACCCTCTTTTTCTGTCCCCCCATGCCTCTCTCTTCTTTTAGTACCCTCTCTTTTCTGTCCCCCATGCCTCCTCTCTTCTTTTAGTACCCTCTTTTTCTGTCCCCCCATGCCTCCTCTCTTCTTTTAGTACCCTCTCTTTTCTGTCTCCCCATGCCTCCTCTCTTCTTTTAGTACCCTCTCTTTTTCTGTCTCCCCATGCCTCCTCTCTTCTTTTAGTACCCTCTCCTTTTCTGTCCCCCCCATGCCTCCTCTCTTCTTTTAGTACCCTCTCTTTTTCTGTCTCCCCATGCCTCCTCTCTTCTTTTAGTACCCTCTCTTTTTCTGTCTCCCCATGCCTCCTCTCTTCTTTTAGTACCCTCTCTTTTCTGTCTCCCCATGCCTCCTCTCTTCTTTTAGTACCCTCTTTTTCTGTCTCCCCCATGCCTCCTCTCTTCCTTTAGTACCCTCTCTTTTCTGTCTCCCCCATGCCTCCTCTCTTCTTTTAGTACCCTCTCTTTTCTGTCTCCCCCCATGCCTCCTCTCTTCTTTAGTACCCTCTTTTCTGTCTCCCCATGCCTCCTCTCTCTTTTAGTACCCTCTCTTTTTCTGTCTTCCCTTAGCATCCTTCTCTTTCCCTCTCTCACTCTGCCTCATTCTGTCTCCCCCCCCATGCCTCCTCTCTCCTTTAAGCCCTCTCTGTTTTTCTCTTTTAGAGATCTTTCCTTCTCACTCTCCATACATTGTTCTTGTGTTCTATCAATGTCATACGTAGCTGCTATACCCTCCTCCCTCGCACTCTTCTCTCTCTCTCTCCCTTCCATTCCCTCCACTTTCTCCTGCTTCTCTTCCATCTCTCTGCATTTACCACTCTGACACCAATCTTCTCTCATTCCCTTTCTCCTTTCCCCCTATTACACGGTCATTATGTACCCTTTTCTTCTCTTCTCTCTCTCCCTCTCTTCTCTCTCTCCATCTCTCATTTTCTCTCTTCAGTTTCAAATCTATCTTGCACTGTAGCAACTGCCTGTCACACACACGCGCGCACAGACACAGACACAGACACAGACACACACACACACACACACACACACACACACACACACACACACACACACACACACACACACACACACACACACACACACACTGTACATACAAAAATCAACCAATTTATTTGTCACATACATGGTTAGCAGATGTTAATGCGAGTGTAGCGAAATGCATTACACACAAGTCTGTAACCCAATGATTTATGCACTGTGCAAATGTCATACTCCAAGATTAGCTGATGAGGTGTTGAATAGTGAGAGGATTGTGGGTACTGTAGTAAATAAGTAATTATCCTTCTCCTAAATCATACTAGACTCAATGGATCAGACTACACAAATGTGATTTAATTCTGTCATGAGCTCCATTGCTGTGGGTGATAATAATCAGATTTTTCTGTATATCAAATTTCATAAAGAAACGACATCAATACTACAGTATAATACTGCATGTCATAATCTAACCTCATTGTACCACACAGCTTATCATGAGAAATGTATGCGGAAATAGTGGCATCTAACCGCTGAACACGTTTGGAGTGTGAATCAATGTCTATATCACACAGTTCTCATTAACAGAACTAGAGATGTCATGCTTTGTTAGATTTAGCCTTTGGTTTTAATTATGTCATTAAAGAACATTATTATGTCATTAAACCTTCATTTGTGCCAAAGATAATCCATTGACATGCATGGCAGTATGGCACACAATATGTCTACACGTAGATATACAGTATGTCTACCGTGTCTATATGTCTATTTCTATAGAGCTTAAATGACAGAATGAACAGAGAATAACCTTCACCAACACCCTTCTCTTTCACCTCCCCTGTATTATCTATCTCCCTTTCCTCTTCTCCTTCTCTCTCTCTTTCTCTCTCTTCTCTCTCTCCCCCTCTTCCACTAGTTCTCTACCTTAATCATCATCACTCCCCATCTTTCTCTCTCTCTCTCTCCCCCTCTCTCTCTCTCTCTCTCTCTCTCTCTCTCTCTCTCTCTCTCTCTCTCTCTCTCTCTCTCCCCTCTCTCTCTCTCTCTCTCTCTTTCTCTCTCTCTCTCTCTCATCCCTTTTTCTCTCGCTCTCTCTCATCTCACTCTCTCTCATCTCTTTCTCTCTCTTTCTCTTGTCCTTCAGTGTCTGCAGCCAGCTGTGTCTCTGGGCCATTAGTTCCCTGTCCTCCCCTACATTTTCTCCATCACCGATTCCCTCTGCAGTCTCTCTCTCTCCCCACTTCCCCCAGCCATCCTCCCTCCCTCTCTCCTCTCCTCTCTCTCAGCTCTCCTTCTCCCATTGCTCCCTCTGTCCCCAGACTGGCAGGATCCATTGTCACAGCAACTGCTGATAATAATCCAGTCGGAGGTCCACTACTCTTTTCCTCCAATGCACCAAAATGACTGGCCAGACGCTCAGTCACACAGCGGAACACACACACTCAGTCACACAGTGGAACACACACACTCAGTCACACAGCGGAACACACACACTCAGTCACACAGCGGAACACAGACACTCAGTCACACAGCGGAACACACACACTCAGTCACACAGCGGAACACACACACTCAGTCACACAGCGGAACACAGACACTCAGTCACACAGCGGAACACAGACACTCAGTCACACAGCGGAACACACACACTCAGTCACACAGCGGAACACAGACACTCAGTCACACAGCGGAACACAGACACTCAGTCACACAGCGGAACACACACACTCAGTCACACAGCGGAACACACACACTCAGTCACACAGCGGAACACACACACTCAGTCACACAGCGGAACACACACACTCAGTCACACAGCGGAACACACACACTCAGTCACACAGCGGAACACACACACTCAGTCACACAGCGGAACACAGACACTCAGTCACACAGCGGAACACACACACTCAGTCACACAGCAGAACACAGACACTCAGTCACACAGCGGAACACACACACTCAGTCACACAGCGGAACACACACACTCAGTCACACAGCGGAACACACACACTCAGTCACACAGCGGAACACACACACTCAGTCACAGCGGAACACAGGCACTCAGTCACACAACAGAACACAGACATTCAGTCACACACCAGAACACAGACATTCAGTCACACACCAGAACACAGACATTCAGTCACACAGCAGAACACATACACTCAGTCACACAGCAGAACACAGACACTCAGTCACACAACAGCACACAGACATTCAGTCACACACCAGAACACAGACATTCAGTCACACAGCAGAACACAGGCAGAGGTACATAAACGAATACAGGGACAAACACACACAGAAACAGACGCAGATACATGCACACACACACACTCTCTCTCCCTCTCAATTTTAATTTCAATTCTATTTAAGGGACTTGATTGGCATGGGAAACATATGTTTACATTGCCAAAGCAAGTGAAGTAGATCATTAACAAAAAATGAAATAAACACAAATTAATTAACAGTAAACATTACACTCACAAAAGTTTCAAAGTAATTGATACATTTAAAATGTCATATTATGTATATATACGGTGTTATAATGATGTGCAAATAGTTAAAGTACAAAATGGAAAATAAATAAACATAAATATGGGTTGTATTTACAATGGTGTTTGTTCTTCACTGGTTGCCCTTTTCTTGTGGCAACAGGTCACAAATCTTGCTGCTGTGAGTTCATCAAAATTGGTTTGTTTTCAAATTCTTTGTAGAACTGTGTAATCTGAGTGAATATGTGTCTCTAATATGTGGTCATACATTTGGCAGGAGGTTAGGATGTGCAGCTCAGTTTCCACCTCATTTGTGGGCAGTGTGCACAGCCTGTCTTCTCTTGGGTGTAAGGTCTGCCTCACAGGTATATGTGTGAGCATATGCTGGAGTCTATACATAATCAAACTTTCCATAAGTTTGGGTCAGTCACAATGGTTGGAGTATTCTGCCACTGTGCATTCTCTGTTTAGGGCCAAATAGCATTCTAGTTCTCTGGGTTTATTTTTATTTCACTTTATGTGTCAAGTAATTATCTTTTTGTTTTCTCATGGTTGGATTAGGTCTAGTTGTGTTGCTGTCCTGGGCTCTGTGGGGTCTGTTTGTGTTTGTGAACAGAGCCCCAGGACCAACTTGCTGAGGGACTCTTCTCAGGTTCATCTCTCTGTAGGTGATGGCTTTTGGTTTTTTTTTATCGTTGGGTTCTTAGGTGAATGCGTGGTCTGTTGTGGTAACGTTGATAAAGAGATTGACATTTGCTCAGTCACATTGTAATTCACTGAGGAAATGTACAAGTCCCATGTTAATAATAATGCAGAGGATTTTCCAGGTTGCTGTTGATGCATATCCCATGGTAGTTATTTGGTCAAATTTGTCTCCCATTGTGGATTAGAATTGATCAGTCCCTGGTTCAGATATTGGGGGCGATGCCAGGCTATGGATGATGTTAAAGGTTTTTATGTATAACTAATTTAGAATTTGTGGTCTGTATATTTTATCATTTCATTGACCATTTACCATCAACATCACAGGCCTTTTTATACAGTTGGAGGGTTTGTATTTTGTCCATATAGTTCATTCAATCATGATTTAAGATCAGTGGGTTCTGGTAGTCTTTAACAGTTGATTCCTAAGATTGTATGAAACTGATCATGTATATGTTTTGTGTTTGTTTCTTAACTGTTATGGAGTAAAATGTTGAAATGGTTTACCATGCACCTCCATTTTGGATAGATAACTCTTAGTGTTGCTCTCCCCTCTGCACCCCCCTCTCTCTCTCTCTCTCTCTCTCTCTCTCATCTCTCTCTCTCTCTCTCTCTCTCTCTCTCTCTCCGTCTCTCTCTTAGAGCATGCTCCCAGCTCCCTTCATCTCTTTATGGCTCTCTCTCCCTCTCTCTCTCTCTCTCTCTCTCATAGCCCCTCTCTCTGTCTCCCCCCTCTCTCTCTCTCTCTCTCTCTCTCTCAGATCAGGTCAAATTAAATTCAAAGGGCTTTATTGGCATAGAACATATGTTTACATTTACGAAACAAGTCGAAATATATTATAAACAAAGTAGAAATAAATAAACAAAATGTACAGTAAAATTTACATGAAATGTGCCAAAGGAATAGTCCTTTAAATGTGTGTATATATACCATATTGTGTGATGTAAATAGTTCAGTGTAGGGAAAATAAACAAAGATATGGGTTGTATTTACAATGGTGTTTGTTCTTCATTGGTTACACTGATATTTCACCCAATAGACATGGGAGTTCATCAAAATTGGATTTGTTTTCAAATTCTTTGTGGGTCTATGTAATCTCTCTCTCTCTCTCTCATTCTCTCTCTCTCATTCTCTATTTCTCTCTCTTTTTCTCTCCCTCTCTTCCTCTCTCTATCTCTCTCTCTCTCTTTCACTGTGCTGTACCCGCTTGTGTTTGTTTACTAAACAAGATGACTAATGTGGTATTGTGCTGCTGGTCTGAATATTCACACCTCCAAATGACCAGAATATTTCACTGTATCTTCATTGTAATCGAATTTAATCCATTAGAAACCTTACTGACTGTTGTATGACGGAGAGTCAGGGCTGGGTAATAAGGCCTGAGGAAGTGTGGTATATGTAATATAACATGGCTAAGGAATGTTGTAAGCACGACACAATGCAGAGTGCCTGGATACAGCCATGGCCGTGCTATATTGCCACATATCCTGAACCCCGAGGTGCCTTATCGCTATTAACCTGGTTACCAGCGTAATTGGAGCAGTAAAAATACAGGTTTTGTCATGCCGTGGTATACTGTCTGATATATCACGGTTATCAGCCAATCAGCATTCAGACTCGAACCACCCAGTTTATAATGTATCATATCTGTCTGGGAGGCTGGGGCCCTAATGAGTACTCTATTCCCTACAGTAGAGTGCTTATAGAAAATAGTCTATCTATGGGCCCTGGTAGAAAGAGTAATTGCACTACAAAGGAAATAAATAACTTGTTCAAATATATTACCTTCACAAGGTAAAAAAAAGCTGAAATATAAAACACATACTACTCAGCACCACAAGGGAATGAGGCCATGTGGGATGTAGTATTGGATCAGCTATAGAGGGTTATGCTAGAGAAAGGACAGCCCAGGAAAGGCTGTTGGATAGTAGACAATGTGACTATTCAAAGGACATGTAGTTACTGTATATTAGTTATATTACATTCAAGCCACTCTTCTCTCTCTTTCTATTTCTCTTTTACTCTCTATGTCTGTCTGGATGTGTATGTCTGTGAATGTGTCAGTGCGTGTGTGTGTGTGTGTGTGTGTGTGTGTGTGTGTGTGTGTGTGTGTATGTGCGTGTGCGTGTGGTTGTGTGTGTGTGTATGTGCGCGCGCACGCGTGTGTGTATGGGGGGGATGTCAGTGCTGCTCTAACAACCTCACTTACACACACAAGCACTAGAACATTCTCTATCCATTTAGAACACCCCTTCTCCCTCCTTTCTGTCCAGGAGAGATAAAAACGGCCTGATTGTCCATCATCTGCATCACTGTACTGAGATCTAACACCCTCTCTTCCCCCTCCTCCCTTTTCCTCCATCCATCTTTCTCTCTCTCTCTTCTCTCCTCCGTCCTCCCTCTCTCCCAGTCTGTGCCCTCGCTCCTTTCCATGCCTCCCTCTACCCCACTTTCTCCCTCACACCCTCCCTCCCACTCTCCCTCTCTCTCTCCCTCCCTCCCTCCCTTCACTCCCTCCCAACCTCCCTCCTCCCTCTCACCACTCCATTGATTAAAACACTTGATTTCCTGTCGTTTGCACAATGACACCGTCACCTGAATATGGAGATGAGGAGCATGTAATGGGGCTGTTGTTATCATAGTGACTTAGCCAGGCAAGCCTCTACTGCCACACACACACACACCCTGGGAGACAGGAGGAAGGCGAGGGAGAGGGGAGCGCTGTTTGTTTGTGCGGGGGCTAGTGTAATGTACATGTGTGTTTGTGTGTATGTGTTTCTGTCTGTATGCATGTGTGTGTAAAACGAAACTCTCCCATGGCACGAGGGTCTTGCAGGGCAGCTATGACCTCACTACATGGGTGTGAGGGGCATGCAGTGGGAGAACTGCTCACCTCCCCAAGCTCTTCAAAGAATGTCTCCTCTCCTCTCTCTCTTTTTATTTCTCTCCCTCCCTCCCTTCCCCCACTGTCTCTCCTTCCTACTCTGCATTTATACGGCCCCCTAATCCCACTGACAGTGAAAAGGACTCAGTATGGCTTCAGCCATTGCTGAACATACACCCATACACACACACGTGGTACTCCCCCCCTCTCTCTCTCTCTCTCTCTCTCTCTCTCTCTCTCTCTCTCTCTCTCTCTCTCTCTCTCTCTCTCTCTCTCTCTCTCTCTCTCTCTCTCCTCCCCCTCCCTCCAGTATTGCAGAAGCTGAATGTAATTTGATCACAGTCTGTCCATGTTTTATCCAGAATAGTATAGTATGTGGTCAGGTAAATCAAATCAGGTGTTAGTATGTGGTCAAGTAAATCAGGTGTTTTGTAGTATGTGGTGTTTAGTGGTCAGGTAAATCAGGTGTTTTGTATGTGGTCAGGTAAATCAGGTGTTTAGTATTGGTCAGGTAAATCAGGTGTTTAGTATGTGGTCAGGTAAATCAGGTGTTTTAGTATGTGGTCAGGTAAATCAGGTGTTTAGTATGTGGTCAGGTAAATCAGGTGTTTAGTATGGGTCAGGTAAATCAGGTGTTTAGTATGTGTGGTCAGAGTAAATCAGGTGTTTTGTATGTGGTCAGGTAAATCAGGTGTTTAGTATGTGGTCAGGTAAATCAGGTGTTTTGTTTAAATCAGGTGTTTTAGTATGGTCAGGTAAATCAGGTGTTTTGTATGTGGTCAATTGTTTTTGTAAAAATCAGGTGTTTTAGTATGTGGTCAAATTAAATCAGATGTTTAGTATGTGGTCAGGTAAATCAGGTGTTTTAGTATGTGGTCAGGTAAATCAGGTGTTTAGTATTTGGTCAGGTAAATCAGGTGTTTAGTATGTGGTCAGGTAAATCAGGTGTTTAGTATGTGGTCAGGTAAATCAGGTGTTTTGAGTATGTGGTCAGGTAAATCAGGTGTTTGGTATGTGGTCAGGTAAATCAGGTATTTAGTGTTTGGTCAGGTAAATCAGGTGTTTAGTATGTGGTCAGGTAAAATCAGGTGTTTAGTATGTGGTCAGGTAAATCAGGTGTTTAGTATGGGGTCAGGTAAATCAGGTGTTTAGTATGTGGTAATGTAAATCAGGTGTTTAGTATGTGGTCAGGTAAATCAGGTGTTGTTATGTTCAGGTAAATCAGGTGTTTGGTATGTGGTCAGGTAAATCAGGTGTTTAGTATGTGGTCAGGTAAATCAGGTGTTTAGTATGTGGTCAGGTAAATCAGGTGTTTAGTATGTGGTCAGGTAAATCAGGTGTTTAGTATGTGGTCAGGTAAATCAGGTGTTTAGTATGTGGTCAGGTAAATCAGGTGTTTAGTATGTGGTCAGGTAAATCAGGTGATTAGCATGTGGTCAGGTAAATCAGGTGATTAGCATGTGGTCCAGGTGTTAGGAGATGAAAATTCAGTATTTGGCTGAAATCTGAAGTCTGCCTCCGGGAACATAGTTTATCACCACACACACACACACACACGCGCGCGCACACATGCGCGCGCACACACGCCACACGCACCAATGCACACACCCACACACAACAACGCACACATACACAAACACACACACCATGCACGCACGCACAAACACACACAGGCATGCACACTCATGCAAAAACATGCACAAACGCATGCACACATACTGTCGTACACATACACACACATACACATAAGCTGTCCCAAACACACAGGTCTGTGTCCCTCCCTCCCCCTCCTCTCCTCTGAGAGAAATGTCACTATTCTACTCATCACTCAGTAGATTCACCTGTCTCAATGTCTACTAGCTTTTGTAGTCTAGTGTACATGCTAGATTTAGGAAGAGGAGGATGAAGGATGGAGGGGGTCTGAGTAGAAGGAGAGGTTGAGGAAGAGGGGGTGAGGTCAGGGGGAAGAGGGGAGGGAAGTGTTGAAAATGATTATCCAGGGCTGTTCAGAGTCCCTCCACAACCAGATACGAACCTGATTCATACCTCACATAACAGATTGGCTCACTAACATGGAAGTCTAGCTCATCTCAACATCTCCATGAAGCTTTTCAGTGTTCTCTTAAATAGCATGTAATTGTGGCACCAAGAGAAGAGTAGAGGAGATTTAAATGATTGATTGCTGGTATCTAAAACATTCCATGCTTACGAGATCATGTCCCTATTGATCTAGTTGGGTGTTAAGGGCTGTATAGACTATAGAGAAAATCCTCCCTCTGTCTCCCTCCTCTCTCCCAATGCCTCTACTTTCTCCCCCATGGCTCCCTACTTCCTCCCCCATGGCTCCTACTTCCTCCCCCATGGCTCCCTACTTCCTCCCCCATGGCTCCTACTTCCTCCCCCATGCCTCCTTCCTTCCTCCCCCATGGCTCCCTACTTCCTCCCCCCATGGCTCCCTACTTCCCTCCCCATGGCTCCCTACTTCCTTCCCCATGGCTCCTGCTTCCTCCCCCATGGCTCCTACTTCCTCCCCCCATGGCTCCCTACTTCCTCCCCCATGGCTCCCTACTTCCTCCCCATGCCTCCTTCCTTCCTCCCCCCATGGCTCCCTACTTCCCCATGGCTCCCTACTTCCTCCCCCATGGCTCATTCTTCCTCCCCCATGGCTCCCTACTTCCTCCCCATGCCTCCTTCCTTCCTCCCCCATGGCTCCCTCCTTCCTCCTCTGTCTCCCTCCTCTCTCCCAATGCCTCCTTCCTTCCTCCCCCATGGCTCCCTCTTCCTCCCCCTGCCTCCCGCCTTCCTCCCCATCTTTCCCCCCTGCCTTGCTCCCCTGCTTCCCTTCTCGTCTCTCCCCCCCGCCTCCCTCCTTACTCCCCACTCCCTCCCTCCTTCCTCCCCCTGTCTCCCCGTACCTTCCTTCTCCTTCTGTTGCAAGAGCGACCATCAGTGCCGGGTGGTAAATTAAAGATCAGACCACTGTCAATGTCAGACCCCCTCTCCAATTTCTTTCTCCTTTTCTCTCCACCCCAATTTCTCTCATCCCTCTGTATATCTCTCTCTCTCTGTTTCTCTCTCTGTATATCTCTCTCTCTGTATATCTCTCTCTCTCTGTTTCTCTCTCTCTGTATATATCTCTCTCTCTGTTTCTCTCTCTCTGTATATCTCTCTCTCTGTTTCTCTCTCTCTGTATATCTCTCTCTCTCTGTATATCTCTCTCTCTGTTTCTCTCCCCCTGTATATCTCTCTCTCTGTATATCTTTCTCTCTGTGTCTCTCTCTGTATCTCTCTCTCTCTCTGTTTCTCTCTCTCTGTATATCTCTCTGTTTCTCTCTCTGTATATTTCTCTCTCTCTGTATATCTTTCTCTCTGTTTCTCTCTCTGTATATCTCTCTCTCTGTATATCTCTCTCTCTGTATCTCTCTCTCTCTGTATATCTTTCTCACTGTTTCTCTCTCTGTATATCTCTCTCTCTGTTTCTCTCTCTCTGTATATCTCTCTCTCTCTCTGTATCTATCTCTCTGTATATCTCTCTCTCTGTTTCTCTCTCTGTATCTATCTCTCTGTATATCTCTCTCTGTTTCTCTCTCTGTATATCTTTCTCTCTCTGTATCTCTCTTTCTCTGTTTCTCTCTCTGTATCTCTCTTTCTCTGTTTCTCTCTCTGTATCTCTCTTTCTCTGTTTCTCTCTCTGTATATCTCTCTCTGTTTCTCTCTCTCTGTATATCTATCTCTCTCTGTATCTCTCTCTCTGTATATCTCTCTCTCTGTATATCTCCCTCTCTGTTTCTCTCCCTGTATATCTCTCTCTCTGTTTCTCTCTCTGTATCTCTCTCTCTGTGTTTCTCTCTCTCTGTATATCTCCCTCTCTGTTTCTCTCCCTGTATATCTCTCTCTCTGTTTCTCTCTCTGTATCTCTCTCTCTGTGTTTCTCTCTCTCTGTATATCTCTCTCTGTGTTTCTCTCTCTCTGTATATCTCCCTCTCTGTTTCTCTCCCTGTATATCTCTCTCTCTGTTTCTCTTTCTGTATCTCTCTCT